>NW_017971548.1:0-174663 GCF_001883845.1 Diplodia corticola
GGGGGGGAGGGTATGTGGGGGGAAGGGGCGTTCTGTCTCTCTCTCTCGCTCTCTCTCTCTCTCTCTCTTTTTTTCCCCCGTCTTTTCCTTCTTTTTGCTAACTGGTGTCCTTGGGTCTTTCTTCGTGATAGAGGAGTGCGGCGCATACGGCGATTCCGGATTTCGACGAAGGCGAGAGGAGGCATATGGTTAGGTTGCTGCCATACGGGAGCATACCGCAGGCTTACGCACCTGCGGCGGATGGTGCTGAAAAGTGAACGCGCAACGTTTGGCCTGAGGTCATGGCACGCTCGGTCAGTTGAAGCAGATATCAGGACGTAGACGTGAGTATCAAACTGCACAAATGCATCCAGATCGTGGACTCCACCACCCATGTGAAGTAGATGTAGGCGGGCCGATTTTCTTCGTGATCTACTGTGATGTCCTCAGAACGATGTGTGTTTGGGGGCGTAAAGGGGCCCGGGTCTGAGACGGTTCGCTTGCTGGACTGTTTGTCGTCGCCTGGGATCGCACACACAACCGTCAATGCTTTAGAAAGCTTGAAAATTTGGTCTTCTGCTGTCCGAGCGCCATTCGCTTCGCACAATCGAGCGTGTTTTTGGGGAGGAGAGAAACGGTGTGCCTGAAGTAAGCGGTGCTTTCCGGAAGCTGTGAGAGTTCACCAGAACTTTGGCTTTGCTTTCTGTCGACGACGACTAAGTAGAAGACCTTGTCCCCGAGCACTGGTAATAACAAATACTGGCTCCGAAACTGTCGAACGTGTTGTGTGCTCTGATTGTCGTCAAGATGACTTGTCTGGACCGGTTTGACAGCCCCTGAGGCGAAGGCTACATGGAAAGCCACAACCCGTCCGCAAGAACTGCGAATTTCAAAGCTGAAGAAGCATCGTCGCAGTCGCGATAAGGTCGAGACAGTGCGGTAGAGCTCGTGCATGGTGTTTCAGGCTCAGGTTACACGCCCGCGGCAAGCGTTCTACACTCGCACGCTTGATTGCGCAAAACGGAGCCTCGACAAGCAACACTTACCGTGAATACATCGAAGATAGCCTGTACATCAGGCAAGGTGCTCCTTGCACCGTTTGTCCATTGGACCGGCGCCAGCGAGAGGCCGTCCTTGCGCACGCATCCCGGCGTTTCCGGCATCCCTTGCCCAGGGCTCCAACGCGCCCGGAGAGATAACGCCTCAACACCCTCCAGTCCGCGCAGCGAGCACGTCGTCTGCGGGCACGGCAAGGGCGAGAGACTTGACGGAGCCGGTCGGAGCGCATGTCAGGGGCATCGTTGTCGGCAGGGCCGGGAAGCTAGGAGGCAGTGAAAACAAGGAAGAAGACATCATCACAGCCTCACTCCTCCGACTTGATGATCACTTAGCTTGAGATGAAGGAAACAACACGGTCGACGATCGTCAGTCAAGAAGGGGATGGTTTGGCCGGGACCTGGGCAGTAAGTCGCTCAAGTGATGACGCCATGCATGATGACAGTGCCAGCAAAAGAGCGGTGTTCAGGTGTGGAAAAGTCGTTGCCGCTAGCCGCGCTCTTGAGCCCACTGCCGTCTCCAGCAACTGGGCTCCGAAGGCGTTATAGCGTCGCGCCCGTGACTGTGCCGTGGCGAGGCTGGTGTTCTTGCGCCCGTTTGCTGTGGGATGCCCCGCCATGGGCTGCCCGTTATGCAACGGGAAATGGACAAGCTAGGTAAAGCCAAAAGCACGCCATTCGACTCCAACCATGGAAAAGCACGGCTTACGGCTGCCACGCCAGTTCCGCCCACCTCGGCCCTTTGCATTGATTCATGCAATTTACACGACTCTCCTCGTATTCACATCCTGCTCTCAGCCCGGCACACTGGGCGACAGAGCGGCACACTGAGGTTGCTGCAGACAGAACGCGAACACTGAATCATTTGGGTATAAACATCAAAGGCCAGGGGGGCGGGCAACGCATCTACAGCCATCATGGTCATGAGTGAAAGTGAAGAGCCGTTTAATCGCCCTACGTTGCTATACAACCTCCGCATTACTTCGTGGATGGCTAGCCATGTGCAGATAACCGAGACCCTTCCCATAGTTGAGGCGAACGACGAGAAGCCCAGCCAGATGCTCAAGGCATCACCGTGACAGGCGTGTGAGATGGCGGTGTTGACGGGCCCATCCACGGTCGTGCTGTTTGCTGCTCGTCGTCTCCAACCCCGCCCGTTGCCCTCGCGCCTTCGCAGGAAAGTCGAGAAACGAAGAACAAACAAACGCCGGAAACAAGAATGCCGTCAGGTGTTGCATTTAGGCCTCGCTCTTGGTGCCGACGCCGTCCTTGTTCTCCCCCTTACTTCTCTCCTCTTTGCTGATGTCGTTGCCGATAAACTTGCGGTAGAGCTCGGCGAACTCGCTGGTGTTCTTGCCGTCGTTCTTCTCGGTGATGAGGCCCTTGAGCCACTTGTTCTCCATCTCGAGCTGCGCGACGCGGCTCTCGAGGGACGACACCTTGTCCGTCATCTCCTTGGCCGTCTTCTCGAGCTGCTGCTCGCGCTGCTTCTTCTTGATGCGGAAGCGGGCCGAGGCGGCCGTGTTGCGGCGGCGCTTGTCCTCCTCGGCGGCGTAGCGGGAGACATCCTCGATGGATATGTTTTGGGCGGCCTGCGGGGTCAGGCCATCGAGCTTGCGCTTGCCGGCGCCGGGCGTGGTCGGCGAGGTGGCGGAGATGGGCGACGAGGTGCTGGTGCCGTTCTGGTGCTGGACGGGATACGGGTTCGGCTGGTGCTGGAAGTTGGGGTCCGACAGCCCGCCAACGGGGAAGGAAAAGTCCAGCGATTGGAACTCGCCTTGATAGTACGACATTAGTACGGTATACTGGATCAGGTAGTAGTGTATACAAAGACTTGAAATATGGTCGGTGGTTGACGGTGGCTCGGGCTACCCGCTGGGATCACGGGTGATGGCGTGCTCCGGAGCCCACTAGAGATACGCAGGCTGGGATCTCGCATCCCGCACAACTGCGAGCAGCCTAATAGGTGCATCGCGCGGCAAGCTTAGGCCCAACGCGGTGATAGGGGCCAGAGCAGCGGAATTTTGTGATGATGCAATTTCGCGGCCAAATGGCACCGTTGGTGCAGTGGGTGAGGGCCCTGCCAATCGCCGAGGCCGAGGGTGCAGGGCCGCATGGGCGATGCAGAAAAGTGCGAAACGGAAATTAAAACTCACCAGTGAAGTTGAAGTCCATGTTCTGCTTCTGCTGCTGCTGCGGTGCCGCCCCGTACGACGATGCAATCGAGGCGTTGCGGCGCTGCGCACGCTCCTCGGCGTGCGGGTCAAACTTGTCGAGCGCCGCCGCCTGCGACACGTCCGGGAGCGACGTGCCCAGGTCGAAGTCGAAAAACTCGGTGTTTGTGAACAGCGAGAGATCGTCGTCGAGAGCGAAGTTGTCCTTGGGCTGTGCCAGCTCCTGCGGCGTTGGGACGGTGTTGAGATCCTGGATGTACTGCGACACGTTCGGTGCCTTGCGGCCGGCGTATCCAGACATTCTGGACGTCACTGGAGGGGTTGGCAATGGCAGTGTTCGCGCAGTCGAAAGGGAGTGTCGTCGTCGATGGTGGTGATGGGGCGCCTATGTCGGAGGGAGGGCGCGCTGAGTAATCGGGTCTGGGCGGTCGCCCTGATCCACACTGTCGCACCAGGACACTTGGGGGCTCGTTGCTGACGTCTCCGGCTGGATGCGGACGTGCTGGACAGACGGCGTCGAAGCGGGTGGTATGAGTCCTGGGGGTGGATCGGAGAGGGTGGGCGCTGGGGTCGATGAGGCAGGCACACGCCAGGCCCTGCGAAATACTAGCAGTGGCGCGCCGCGATCGCCGCGCGGGTCGTCAGGCCGGCGGGTCTCTCGTGAGCCAATTCCGCGTCTTTGTCCGGAGTTGCAAGAGCTCCTGCAAATCTGCCAATCACTGTTGCGGCCAAAGACGCCTCGTTGCGATGCTGAAAGAATGGATGCGCCTGCCTCGACGCCCACGCGGGCTCCCTTTCTCACCCCGCTCTCGTCAGGCATGCATCCCACCATCCCACCCGCCCACGTGCGCCGACTTTTGCCGCTGGAGACGCCGGCTGGCTTATCAAGCCGACGCCGTCAGGCCGACGCAGCCGGGCACCGCCGGGGGCGAACGGCAGCCGTACCTACGTAGCCTGGCTGCGCCTGGGCCTGACTTCCCAAAGCGGTGCGTCAAAGCGCCCCCACGCCGGGCGAAGCGCTAGGGCATTGCAGCTGCCCGCCGGCCGGTTAGTCAACACCAAACGCGTCTCCGCGACGCCGACGCTGCGCGCTGAGCACCGCAAGCCCCAGCACGCCATGTCGCGCAAGACCCTCACCGTGCCCACCAATGCGGCCCTGCCGCACATCCAGCGCCTGCCCGCCGACAGCCCGGACGTCGCCAAAACCCTGTCCCGCCTCAGCCGCCAGTCGCTTCTCGAGCTAGTTCTGGAATGGCTAGACAAGAAGAACCGCGACTTCTGTGAGCCTTATCTGGCACATGCGTCCGATGACGATGAGGACGACGAGTCGCCGTACACTCCTGCGACGTCCGAGGAGGAGATCGTGGAGGTGTACAAGGAGCTCAGGGCGCGCAAGGGCGGCAAGCGCGAGGTTGTCGATAGGATCGTTGAAGGCGATTGGAGGCATGGCATCACGCTGTACCAGCTGGCCATGGCCGAGACGCGCTATCTTCTGGACCATCCGAATTCCCTGCGCTGGAATGCGCTGCAGCTCTCCAAGGTCACCGGCTCTGGAGGCTCATCCGCCGACGGCAACATCGAGGTAATCGATGAGAGTACTGCTACCAGCCTGCCTCGCTTCAATGCGACGACTTTCGTCTTGAACCTACAGAAGGAAGTGGCACCTGTCACCAGGGCTCACTACTACATTACCCGCGTCAAAGCCTTCGGCATCTCCCTACTGCGTGTGCATATTCATGACTCTCCCTACAATCATGCGCTCCCTGGATCAGCCCCCAGCGGTTCTGAAGGGTCCAAATCTGTATTCTTGGTCTTTCCCGACGGCTCGCCCTACGTGTATGTCTCGCTAGCTACGAATTTGGGCCAGACCGTGGGAGTAGAAGGCCGCAGTCTTAGGAAAGTCGTTGTTGATGTCAGTCATCTCATCATTCTGCTTTCGCAGCCTACTGACCCCAATATCAGGCCGTTCCGAAGGCGCTTTCACGCCCCCATAGCCGCTACGCCCTGACTACGACGTCGCTATCCTCACGTTCACTCTCCACTCTCCTCTCTTTGCGCGGTCCCGGTCGTAGCAACGCTGCCCCTGCAGGTTGGTCTATCTTTGCGGAAAATAGCTTTGGTCATGATGCACTTGATTATGATGCTCGAGTGAATCGTCGGCAGTCTTCCAATGGTAAAGCCGAAGATTCTACGGAAGGAACATTCAATAGTACACCCCTTGGCGGCGGCAAAAGAGGCCGGGTACAAAAAGATGATGCGGCAGCAAAGAGGAGAAAGTCGGTTGCAGAAGCTCGATTCGGCCCTTCTGCAAAGGAAAGCGACGGGAAGGGTCTTGAGCGCCTGGACATACGTATGGAGGACCCATTCCCGTCCACAAGTCAACCTCAAACCGACGAAGAGTCGTGGACACCGGATGTGCACCTCAGTTTTCAAGGCTCACATGTCTTTGCCGGTGTGCGGCAATTAGTTGAACAAGGCATAATAGACGGGGAAAAAATGCCTGGCTGGATGGCAGGCGATGCAGGCGTTAGCGTTGGCGCAGTCAAGGAGGGGAGAGTGCGAGAAAAGGCTTGAAATTCGGATCAACGACGGGAGCAAACATGGATAGGACAGGCGCTGGCGATTCTTTCTAACGGCCTTGGGTTATGACTTCATTCTAACGATACCCTGGGGTAATGGCAACGGCGTTTGGGATGGGGTTCGACAGGACCTTTTCATTGATTTCTCGTCGCGGCATGAACACTACACAGCGGGCAGACGTAGTCAAAATAAGCATTCTAGGGCCTCGGCTCATTCGGAGGAGGGTTCTTGACGAAGCCCCCGAATAGGAGAATTCTGATTGGCTAGGACTGCCTGAACCTGTGGTGGAGGTCCGAACAGGCAAGTGCATAGGGCACGTGCATTCAAATGCTACACATACGAAGTGGCGCGCGTCTACGCGTTCATCCCGCACCCGCGTCGCACGCGCCGCCGGACTTTATCCTGACCTCATCTCGACCCCAAAATTGTACTTCCAGAGTACCATTGATTGCAAGCTAATAAGCTACGATTGATGTTTCGAAGAACAAAGGTGAGTAGCGCATCTGCTTGGTTATTGCTCATTTCCATCCCTACCGATCTCACCTACACTTCAGGAGCACTTTCCCGTCCATTCGTGGATCCAGTTCGCTAAGAGTTCTCCATTTCGTCACCATCCGTCTTTGTCGCCTCGTGAAACTTGGGTCTAGTTGTACTACCCATCGTTAAAACTTCCAACGAGTTCCTGCTGCTAAAAATATAACCAGTAATCTTTAGCCTGCCTGCCCACATCCAGCCTCTCCAGTTCACAACACTCGCAAACCATCAAGCCACTCCCAGCACCCAGCATCAGAGGCCAGCAAGGGGGCACGAAAAGACCAAGGACCAACCACCACCACCACCACCACCACCACCACCACAATGCCCCCCAAACCCACCCCCAACCCCACCAACCTCACCCCCTCCCAAATCAGCAAGCTCCACTTCCTCGCCGCCCTCCGCCGCTACCCGGCCCTCGTCCCTCCCGCCCTCCGCCCCCTCGACGCCACCCGCTACGACCGCATCCCCGCCGCCCTTTCCCGCCGCGACGACCACGACCCCGTCCTCTCCCTCCCGCAGCTGGAGCAGCTCGTGCAGTGGAAGCTCCAGCACGGGACCTACCGCCCGACGCTGCTCGCGCTCGTGCGGTCGAACGCCGCGTCCGTCGTCGAGGCGGCGAGCGCCGAGGCGTTTGGGCTGTTGTCGTCGTCGTCGTCGCGGCGGGACGAGGACGGCGGCGAGGTGCGGGCGCTGAGGGTGCTGACCAAGGCGCTTAGGGGCGTGGGGCCGGCGACGGCGTCGCTGGTGCTGGCGTGTGCGGATCCGGCGGGGACGCCGTTTTTTTCGGACGAGGTGTTTAGGTGGGTGGTGTGGGGGGAGGAAGAGGCGAAGGGGAAGGGGAAGGGGTGGGGGAGGCGGATCGGGTATACCGAGAAGGAGTATGGGGTGTTGGTTGGGAAGGTACGGGGGGTGGTAGAGAGGGTGAGGGGTTGGGGGTTGGGCGAAGGGGAGTTGGGGGGCATGGGGGAGGCGGTGGCGGTGGAGAAGGTGGCGTGGGTTTTGGGGAAGGAGGGGGTGGATTGCGATAGGATTGTTGGGGAGGGGGAGGATCTGTTTGATGAACAGGTGGAACGGAAAGGGAGGAAGAGGGAGGCGGAAACGGAGGGGGAGGTAGGTGACGCGGAGAATATGGAGGGAGGGAAGAAAACTCTGAATGAAACCACGAGGAAATCCAAGAAGGCGAAAGTGGAGAAAGATGTAGCTGTTGAGTATCCTCGCAGACAGACGCGGTCTTCGTCACGCAGGAATATTTAGTTGTTGACAGTGGCTATAAGGGTGCCCCGGTTTGCTCCTTCTATCTATCATTTGCTTTTTCGAATTTTCCCAGTTTCCTTGCTTGCTCCGGAACTTCTATCCTTCATGATTACTGTGATTGTAAATCAAGCATTACCTCATCAAGTCTGCAACTTCTCTTTCCATGTTGCAAGGCGGCATACTACCCCAAGGCTGAATGTGCATGCCGCATCCTGGAGCTGACAACCTCGGACGGCGTGAGGTTACGCTTTGCTTATGTCCCGGTAAATGTAGCGTTGTTCTTCAAGGTCCATTGGCCTTCTCTGGTAGACGCATAAGGTCTACGGCTTGTTTCCATGCTTGCTAGCGATATGCTAGACTTGAGGCTGGCTGTTGGCGACGTGACGCCAAGTGGTCGTCCAATTTACGTTGGTGATTCTCTGTGGTCGGTTGGAGAAACGCTGATCAATCAAACTTAGTGACCGCATAGATGCCCTCATTCAGTAGGGTTTCCAGAGCTGGCCTGCTGAAGTAGTGGCGCAGCATGTTGAGTTGGGATGCGGACGAGGGTCTGCGGAAGAGGAACTTCTTCCTTGTTCTCTTCCGCACCCTCTTCTTCGGCTTGCTTGGGCTTGGGGATTTTCACTGTGTGCGGTCAGAGGAATCGCGCAGACAAGCTAAGCCTTGTGGAAATCTTACTTGAGGCCATGTTGATAGCGCGCAGAACATTATGCCAGTTAGATAGGACCGCAGCGACAGCTGTGAGAGCTGTTAGTCTTTGAATCCTCTCGCCAATGGCAAGCTGCGGTAGTGCGCACCTTCGGTGCCGTCTGACAACGTCGACAGCTTCTTTTCCAGCATCTCCATCTGATCAGCAAGCCCACCGCTTAAAGCCTGCAGCTCCTTGAGGTTTGCCAACTCTTGCTTCTTCTCATTTATACGCGCGAGCAGCACAGGCGATGCGCCGCCAGAAGATGCGCCCATGGACTGGCCGCGAAGGTGGGACGCAAGTGGCCGAGAGAGCGTTTGGCGCTTGTTCTCCATATTGGCGAAAGCTGTAGTGGCCAAAGTGAGCGCAGCGAAGGTTTACACGGCAGGCGAGTCTCGAGAGTCGGAAACAGTGCGCGCAGCGGGACGGGTCAAAGGCGCACAGTGGTGTTGTTGGTTTGAGCGGGCCAGCGCAGAGCTGCGCCAGTTTGGCGGGCGGGCGTCCGGCGCACGAGTCAGATGCGGCCTTTGTTTACACCCGAACTTTAGTAGCTTCCCATCTCCACCTTCGACATCATTCCCCATCCCACATCCCACCACCCCGCGACCGCCACCTCGCGGTCCACCGCTATCGCTTTGCTCTCTTGCAGCATCGCCTTTGGCTGCATTCCATCCTGCGCCCAATGGCGCGACTCAACGAGGCCCCGCCGCCGCAGGAAACCGTCGATCAGCGTATGTTTACTTTCCCCGCCGACCCAAGCAACCGCCGCTGACACCGCCTGCAGTCAAGCGCCGCTTCATCAGGCAAAACCGCGAGCTCGCAAAGTGCGTCTTCAGCATCATTGCGCCCATCTACGTGGCTCTAATACGATTATCGCAGGAACAACTCCGCACAATCCGTCCGCATCCGCGCCCTAGAAAACGAGCAAGCCCGGATCCTCGCCGAAAACCTCTCCCTGCGAGAGCAGATCATCAACTTGCAGACAGAGCTCGAACAAATAAGAGGCCCCAATGCTCTTCAGCAGATCAGCTCTGTCAAAGATCAGCTTGAGTCCAAGCTCCTTGAGATAGGTAGCTTGGTTGCTGAGCTGAGTTCGATCAACAAGCCCTCGCATAAGGCCCGACAGTCGGATGCGGGCCCTTCGCGAGCGGTGGAACACTTTGAATGGAGGCGCGCAATGAAGGAGCAGGCCGGTGAGCAGGACGACGATGAAGTTCTGCCCACCATCAGAGAGGATAAACACTATCCTCGTCGCACCCTGGAGTATGTCGAACCCATTTGCACGGGAAAAAGACTTGGCTGACAAGGAGCAGTGCTGATGAGCTTCATGCGGTACTGACGACTACGACCGACGATTCACCCAACCTAGGCCCACCTCCCGTCGCCCACTTTACCGAGGAGGATCCCATCAAGTTTGATCCCGAGCCAGCAAACGAGGACGCTAACAATGACATGGACGTGGACCAAAAGGACGAGGAAGTGCTCCCAGCCACCATGTCAGTCAATCTGGAGACAAGGAGGAAACGGAGGGACAGCTCCAAGCTAGACCTGAGGAAAATGTCCGTTTTCCAGACGCCAGAGGAAGCCAACAAGGAGGACAGCAATGATCAAGAGCCGTCAAAAGTGGGAAGGAAACGAAAGCTCAGTGTCACCGCTGAGGAGACCAATGGAGACGCCGGCGATAGGGATTATCGCGATGATTTCAGATTTAGCCGCAGAGGTGGGGACAGAGAGAACCGCCAGCCTCTTGAGCCTACCTCCAAGCAGAATTTGAGGCTCGATATTCCTATCACGACTGATCGTAAGGCGCTGGGAGACAGTAAGCCATTCGCGCCTCAACCCCTCTCTTCTGTATCGCTAACCGAAGTTACAGAAACCAACACCTCCCCGAAGAAGGTACAGAGGTCGGATTCCAAATCGGATGCCAAGAAGCTTGAGATCCCGAAGGAAGCCGCTCGCAACCGTGTGAGGGAGCGAAAGTCCAGAGCTGCAATGATTAACGTGGCCCCGAAGGAGACAACCGAAGTAGTTGAAACAGCAGAGATTGAAATCGAGGAGCCACAAGAGCAGGAGCAGCCAGAGCTTCCACCCAAGACCCCGGCCGGCCTTGATCTCGCATCCCCTACATCGACAGAGCCTTCAGCAGCTCGTCAAGAGTCGAAGGACACCCCGCCTCCCGGTGACCTCGCCGCTACCAATTCCGAGACATCTGCAGCGGGACGCCCGTCGAGGCGCGCTCGTCCTCAAGTCAACTACGCGGAGCCGAGCCTGGTCAGCAAAATGCGTCGGCCTACCAAGACCCTCGTTGATGCAGTAGTGGATAGTCGGCGTTCGTCGGATGCACACTCTGAGCAAGGCCAATCTGCGTCTGGCTCAGCGAATCCGTTGCGAACTATAGTAATCAAGCGAGAACGGCAGGAAGATGCAGGCTCGGCCTGGAAAACACACACTGCGTCATCAGAGCAAACCGAACCCCACAGCCCACTTAGCAGTAAGACTGCAGCAGCTCAACTCGCATTTGAATCGCAAACGAAGGAGCCTGAAGACCAAGGCCTGAAGCAGGCGGATGACAAGCCGACGTCCACAAATGCAGGCAAAGACCTCCTATCTAGGTCAATCTCTGGAGCATCGTCTCGTAGAAAGGGAGCCACGGCAAAAAGCTCATCAACCGACTCGATCGGTAAGGACCATCCAGACCTCGCCATCTTCGACTTCAACATCACCGATGGATCCTCACCGTCCGACGAAAAAGACGTTCTTTCAGCATCACGCGACCAAAACGTGGAGCAAATAATGAAGAGCAGCAGAGCTCTCGCAGCGAAGTCGGCATCCCGACGTCATTCGTCCGTGATGTCCACATCAACGAAGGAGAGAGGGAGCGGTGAGAGGGCAGCATCGTCCTCCAAGACCGTGAGCTTCAGCGATGAGGCCGGTCATGCTAGACTCTCACGCCAGTCAAAGAGCTCATCCGCGGCAGCGGAAGGGAAACCGGAAAGAAGCTCGACACGGCGGAAGAGCATGATGGTCTGATTGAGATGAGAGTCGATTTGCTTGTCGGCTCTTACGTGTACGCGATGAGAAAATGAACAAGACCTGGGATTCGGTTGGTCGGGCTTGGGATGGTTGATCTGTAAAATTGGGGGGATGGGGACATGGCACAGCCACGGCGCTTTGCACTGCTAAGATTGGATGTGATGGTGAGGATGGACCTCTATTTCTCATATCCTCCGTCTGGGCTTGGTCTCTTCTTTGATCTTCTTTGTGGGTTGTTAGATACCAATGCCGTTCATTGCTGATAATTAATTTCTTTCATGACGATGAATGCCATCCTGAGTGTTTTTCTCAGAATGGTGACTGAAATTCAATGTGAGAAGAGCCGATTTACGTATCAATTTCTACAAATGCGTATGGAACATGACCTGACTGTGTTACCATGACTCTGTGAGATGTCTAGTGAGGTTTACAGACGACTTCCACGTGCTTGCGAGCAAAATCCCTGACCAACAAGTCTACAGGGAATCACTTTCACATTCTAGTGTGACTGAGGATATAATTCGGGCATGCTGGCATCAGTAGTAGACAGCGCGTTCTCGGGACTGTGAAGAGAGTAACAGAAGCCAATGGGACAACAAAGGGAAAGCCTTCTTTTGGTGGTGTATCATACACAATCCCAATTTATACATGCATTCGTGGGACCAAGTATGTGGCCACTTGCGCGAGGAAAAAAAAATAGTCAAGATCTACTACGCCTTTCAAAAACCTTTGATGTTGTGTATCCATGCCACACCGCTTGCCTTACCCATCAGCCTACTAACCGTTGCCGCACATCTACTTCCTGTACCACATGCGGGTAATCTAGCACATGTGTTAGCACAAAGCCAGAATCTTTGATAATTAATGGATAAAAAAAAATCGACGTACCTTGGTGTGCCTCATCTTCTTCTGCAGCTGGAAGATGCCGTACATCAGCGCCTCGGACGTGGGGGGGCAGCCGGGCACGTAGATGTCGACGGGCACGATGCGGTCGCAGCCGCGGGTGACGCTGTAGCTGTAGTGGTAGTAGCCGCCGCCGTTGGCGCAGCTGCCCATGGAGATGACCCAGCGGGGGTCGGGCATCTGGTCGTAGACCTGGCGCAGGGCGGGCGCCATCTTGTTGGTGAGGGTTCCGGCGACGATCATGACGTCCGACTGGCGGGGCGAGGCGCGGAAAATGATGCCGAGGCGATCCTGATCGTAACGCGGCGTCGACAGGTGCATCATCTCGACGGCGCAGCAGGCGAGACCGAAGGTCATGGGCCATAGCGAGCCCTGGCGCGCCCAGTTGGCGATCTGGTCGAGCGTGGTGCTGTGGAAACCGAGTCAGCCGTGGAGGTTCCAATCGTGTTGCGCGTGCCCATCCTCCGCTGCCGGTGTTGCATCCCCCCTCCACCTTCCTGTGTTCCTTTCCTCCGTGACCCGTTACTTGCAGAGCGAGACGTACAGCGCGTATTGGACAACACCCTTCTTTCCCTCCTGGCTTGCCAGCGGCACGTTAGTCGGCATGCCCTTCTTCATGGGCGGCGGGGCGCCAGGACCGTCGGCGACGAGGGCGGGCTTCTGCATCGGAGCGGCGTTGCTCTTGGACGAGTTCGAAATCCATGCGGCAGAGACGGCGCGGAAGGGGGTGATGGCGGTGGAGGGCTTGGCTGTTCAAGCGGCGCAGGCGTTAGCATTCGAGTTCTGGAAACTGATTGATCGAGGGCGGCGGGGCGGAGATGCGGGAGAGCCGGGGTGGGATTGAAGTGGTGGAAGGTGGGCAAGCGGGCGCGGATGGAAGATTGGCGTACCGCGCAGCGCCATTGAGGCGGCGGATCTGGTCGTCGACAGCATGGCGACGGTGGGTATCCGGGACGACTCGAGGGAAGGGAGGAGTGGAGAGGTGTGGGTGCGGTGGGAGCGGGTGGCGGATGGGGGCGCGCTTGTAGCAAGTCGATGTCGTCGACGTTCACGCCCTCTCGCTTGTGCTTGGCGCGCTCAGTCTTACGGAAGAGCCATAGCCTGCGCTCTGATTTGGCCGGCCCCTTTCCCCGCGATATTGCCGGCCCCCGGCTCGCCCAACGACGTCCCCGCTGACTACACCACCGCCGCCCCGTGAGGCAACCCCAGCCCACCTCCAGCTCAGATGCGAACGCGCGCTGCCCCAGGCCTCACCGCTAAACCTAAACCCGTCTGAGCGCATGTGAATCCGCGAGTCTCGCCTGCCGTTGCAATCATGGCAGCCACTCGCGTGCCCTCTATAGCGTGCATCGGCATCATAGGAAAGCATGTGCGTAGCCAAAATCTCAAAGAAATCATCTCCCCGCCCAGAGCTCATGCAAGCATCAGAACAACCCTCTCCATGTCTCGCTCTTCCCGCCAGATGCCCGCGCTCCCTTGGAATTCTCCTTTCTGCTCTCGTCCTCGCTCGACATCTTCGAGGCCCGCATGCCGCACAAGACGGCCGACCAGGACTTCGGCCTGCTGCAGGCCGTCGACGAGCGCCTCGCCATGTACGGCTGGATGACCAACACCGGCGTCAAGTTCGTCGTCGTCGTCGACATGGAGGGCCGCCCCGCCACCGCAAATGACGCGAAGGCCACGTCCGCCATCGGCCTGAGAGACGCCGACATGAAGCCCGTAAGCGGCTCCTTGTTTCCAAACCCCAGCTCTTATCATGGTGTTGACTTTGTTCGTGCAGGCTTTCAAGGCGCTGCAGTCTGCGTACATTGGGCTGCTGAGGAACCCCTTTTACGATCCAGACCAACACTCTCCTCTGACTGCCAACGCCGAGCAGTCTGTCGGCTCTACTCAGATCACGAGTCGGCGCTTCACCAACGAGGTGAAGAGAATAGGGGAGACGTGGACGCCCGGTATCGGAAGCATGTGATCGACCAATCGTGAAAGGGCATTTTAGGATTAGAGAGCTCCCAGCGCATTAACGCAGGCCGCAGAACTAGACGCGGCTGGCGCAATCGAATTAGACGTAATGATTCCAAGCATTCATGTCATTTGCTCTGTGGTCTATGGCCAAGGTCTTCATGTCAAAGTGTAGAAACTGTACACCAGTATACCAGTTCGTTCCGTTACAAGCCCATTGTCCCGAAGAATATTCACGCCCATCGCAGCTGATTCCAACCCATTCCAATCAAGAATTGCGCCGGACCTTACACCAGGCTTTCTGCTAAGAAGCAAATCATCTGAACCGAGCCACAAGTCAAGTGCCGTACAGAGCAACACTGGGTATCTTCAGCTATGGTAGTGTTGCCCATTTGGAAGTCTTTCGAATCACAGCTTCGGCTTCACATCTGTCGATGCGCTGGCCTCCTTGTTCAGCGCCACATTTCCTGTGTTCTCGCCTTCGCCGAAGAAAATGACTTCGACCGTGAGATCGTCCCTACAAATGTCAGTACTGAAACTCTCTTGAAGAAAAAAAAAAAAAGCTTACCTGTAGCGGCGGGAGAAAGGACTCGGCAGCGTTAGCAACGCGCAAAGTTGGTCCTGGTTCTTTCCACCAAGAGCGTTGCGCACAAGATGCGTTGCGGCGTTCTTATCTTGCACGGTGAACCTTTCGGTCTCAGAGCCCGTCACGCCCCACTGTCGCTGTCTAATAGGAGCCCGCTGGCCGCTCATGTCCTGCTGAGCGCCGTCCTTCTCGATCGGTAGGCCTTTCTGCTGGCTGAACCAACTCTTGAGCCAAGCGTTCGTGTTGCTCTGGCTGTTCTTACCCTCGGCCTGTGATTCGAGCCACTGGCCGACAAGGCCAACAACTTCCTCGTTGGTCAGCATCTCCCAGAGACCATCCGTGGCCATCACAACAAAGTCTCCCTTTTCAGGCTGGACCTTGGTTGTGGTGATGATGGGCTCGGCCGTGACGTACGGCGGCGTCTTGAGCAGCGCAGGGGAATTGCGACCGAAGTAGTATTCCTTGAGGATCCTTTGGGTCTCAATGCTCCACTTGTAGACGGCGTCACCGAATGCTCTCGAAGGCTCAAGGCCACCCAAGATGCGACCGTTTCTGGTCACATCGGGTTCACCGGGGTGCTCCTTTCGCAGACGAGCTGCCTCTTCGGGGGTGCCGCCAGTCTGATCCTGGGACAGAGCAGTGGCCGTCCACTTGCCGTTCGAGCCTCTCCGGCCAAGAACGGCGCGGGAATCTCCGGTACAGGCTACCCTTAGGAGCTTTGAGTTGCTGTCGTAGAAAGACAACAGACCGCACGAACCGGCCAACGCAGGAGCGAGCAGTTCAGCAGCCACGCGCTTTGACTGCGCCTTCATGACTTTTTGCACTGACTCATGGCAAATCTCGTTATCCAGACGCAGGAAGCCAGTCTTGATCGCCTTATCGATAGAATCCGCAGTGGGGAGCTTGACAGACGGGTCTGTCAGGGCCGACTTGTACGTGGCGTTGAGCTCACGGGCAACGAAGGAGATGAGAGAGTTGCGCAACTTCGCCGAGGTAATCCAGCCGCTAGAAGGTAAAGTTAACCAATGTCATCCCTGGTCATGCCACACCCTTGCCCATACCTGTGGCCATCGAAAACACCCCAGAACATCCAATCACTGTTGGAAGAGCCGTCGTCGGTCGACGCAACGCTCTGGGGCACCTCAATGATCTTCTCGGCGTGATCGTCCTCGATGGGATCGTTGCTGGGGATCTGCACGACGTCGTAGCGAACCACGCCCTTGCCCCGGCCAACAAGCCAGGACTCCTCGTTCCTCCTCAGTTTCTGGGTGGCTTGTTCCGGCGTCAGCATCTCGACAACCTTGCGTCCGTAGTCGTCCGTCTCCTTGGACAAAGGCGCGTCGGCCGGCAAGGTGCCGGTCCAGACCTGTCCGTCGTGTATGACCAGCACTTTGTTGCCTCCGTCGGGAGCCTTATCAGAGGTAGGTCCGCCGGTGTCTGCGGCGTTGGTATAGACGCTTGATGCAGACAAGCCTCTGGTCTGCTGTCCGGAAACCGACACCGAGGCGGCGGGGGAGCTAGTGTGTGAGGGACCGCTGTCACCGCGATAGGCGAACCAGGCGCCGGTAGCGACAGCGGTCGACACGAGAGCGTAGGAGAGGCCGCGGAATTGCATCGAGGATTGAAGGATTTGGTGGCTTGATCGCTGTCGGCTGCTGAAAGCTCGCGAGCTGACGAGAGTTCCGGGCGTGCGGGCGGCTCTGCGAAGGCCCGGGCGGCGCACGGCGCGGCACGTCTGGAGGGCGGCACGACGCATCTGGAAGACCGCGCCCGAGAGCCTGAGTCGGCAGTGGAGCGGAAAGCAGGTGATAAAGAGCGGTGTCCTAGGAGAGAAGGGCGGCGTGTCGGAGGTAAACGAGGGAGGGCTGATCTGGTGTTGAGGCTCCCACATGCCCGCCGATCGCTTGAGCTGCCGGTCGCTCGGCCCGTTTCGGTGGGTGCCGCGGACGGACGCCCCGCTGGGTTTGTTCGCAAAGCTGCCCCACGTCATCATCTTCGCTCATGCACAAACACCTGCACGCTCCCGTCGTCGGTAGCCTTGGCCGTTCTTTTGCCTACATTCATATCTGCGCTGCATCTGCACCGTCGAATCCCTCACCACCATGTCTGCGCGCGCATTGCGTAAGCTCCAGCGCGAGCTCGAAGAGAAGAAGCAGCTTGAGCAATTGGCCGCCGAAAATGACGAAGACGACGAATCGGAAGAGGAACGGCCAACCGCTCGCCCCGCGAAGGCCAGCATGTTCGCCATGCTAGGTGCCGAAGAAGATGAGGATGAGGACGAGGATGAGAAGCAGGGGCCGCAAGAGATTCCGGACGCGCCGGAGGAGAGCGAGGAGGAGACACCGAAACCGAAGGCATCCAGCGCAAAGAGAAATAAAAAGAAGAAGAAGAAGGCCAAGGCGAAACAAGCTACCGACACCCCGACCACAGAACAGTCTGCGCCCTCCGAGCTTGACGAAATTGATCTTGCGCTCCAATCTCTCAAAGTTTCCAAATCCGCGGGCCACGGCAAATCGGCTGAGGAAAGTGCAGCTGACGCCGCGGCACAGGAACTGTGCAAGCTGCTGGCCGTTGACACCCAAGGGCTACACGCGCAGAATGAGATGCGGAAGCTTTTCGGAAGGGCTGCGTTGGAGAACAGGGCGGACGATGAGCCTGCTGGTAGAGGGAGGCGCGGCCGAGGCGCGCAGCAGCTTGGTTTGGCGCAGGCTGTTGCTGCGCGAAACATGCCCGGCGGCCAGGGGTTTGCTTCGTTAGGTCTGCGCCGGAATATATTCATTCAAGGAAAGGAAGAGTGGCCGAGAGCAACGAGCGGTGGCCTCGGTATGGAGGTTGTAGAAAAGCGCGCCGACGGAACTGTGGAGTACAGATTCATACACAGTACATCATACCAGGACGTACAAAGGCAGTTCGAAAGCTGCGTAGCTTCCATGGACCCTAATCGGCTGGTACAGTTGCTCCAGTTCAACCCATACCACATCTCGACCCTCCTTCAAGTATCGGAAATCGCAAAGCAAGAGCGAGACCACGCAACATCTGGCGATCTCCTCGAGCGTGCTCTGTTCTCGTTCGGCCGTTCCATCCACTCAACTTTCTCCAACAATATCTCGCAAGGAAAGGCCAGGCTAGATTTCCGCAGACCGGAGAACAGAGAATTCTGGCTGGCGGCGTGGCGCTACATTGCCAACCTCGGCATGCGTGCAACTTGGAGGACGGTATATGAATGGGCCAAGCTGCTTCTCAGTCTCGACCCTGAGAACGATCCGTACTGCGTTCGACTCGTCATCGACCAGTTTGCCATCCGCGGTCGACAGCAGCAAGACTTTATCAACCTAGCTCAGAGCGAGTTCTTCAAGGAAAGATGGGCAGACCTCCCAAGCATCCAGCTGACGTTAGGCCTCGCGCATGTGCAGGCGAAGGAACGCAGCAAAGGGCAACAGACACTGTACACGGCCATCGGCAAATACCCTTGGGTTGCTGCTCGTCTGTTCCAGGAACTGGAGGTCAACGACATCCCCCCAGGGATCTGGGGCAAGCAGCCTCGCACGCCCTACGAACACCTACTGACTGAGCTGTACGTCATTCGCGCCAAGGACATCTGGAACACGCCAGAAGCCAAAAACCTGCTGGTCGAGGTGGCTTCGGCGGTGCAGGCTTCTGGAATGAAAGACGCTGTAGACATGACCATCACACGAGACATAGCTCGTCACACCATACTTAGCGACAATCCGGCACTCATTGGAGCAGTTCCGCGATCGCTGTCTTCGCAGGTCCAGTCGACGTCAGACCCGCTGCCTCCGAACGACAACTTGGCTTCGTATGACCCCAGTCCGAGCAGGACGAGCCGACAGCGCGAGGGTCAAACGGCGGATGAGATGCGGGAGGAGTACAGCAACCTGAGGGCATTCTTCGAAAGTCTCATGCCGTGGTCCCAGGCGCCCGAGGGCGATGGGGGAGAGCAGAGAGCAACAGAGCAACTGGATGAGGCACCACCGCTGGATTCGGACGTGCGCGATGACGAGGTGGTCAGGCGGATGGTCGAGCGAGGCATCCCTTTCCAGGAGATCTGGGAGCGGACGCAGCGGTTGGAGCAGCTGCAGAACCAAATGGCAATGATGGGCGAGTTGGAGGAACTCCCGGAAGCGGAGCAAGGTCGGGCAGCGCAAACCCCCTCGACAGAGCGGGCGGAGGGCGGCGGAGACGGCGAGGATGCCAGGGGTGCGGATCCTGCGGCGTAGATAGTGTCTGCACGGCGGTCGATCAGGCACTGTGTACAGGAGCGCATGAGCTTGCCGGCACGCATCATCAGCAGTGGCAGGTGCTCAGCTAGGCGAGGCTGGAGATCGCGGAGGCTAAAAGCAAGAAATAGGCAGACAGAAAATAGACAGCTTGCACGCTTTGACGCGGCGGACACGTAGGCGGCGCTGGATTGGGCGGCCAGGTCAGACCCTGAGCTGCGCGGGTACGCGTCGGCCAGGAGACCTACCTTGCCGTGCTGGCCGCCGCTAACCACCGCATCCCGGCCGCAACACTTCTACGTTCCCACTGCCTGACGTCGACCACCTGCGGGGCTCGACAGCATTAAATCGCCCGACTGATCTCGTGCACGCAGACCCACCCCCGTCATCCTGCCAAAACCCTCTGGCTCAGCCCTGTGAGGCAACACCCTTCCTCTGCCTTACGCAAGCCCAGTCCCTAGGGCTGCCGCCATTACGAGTCCTCCCAGACGGCACATTCTTCGTGCGCCAACAGGGATACGGCAGGGCCAACCCTCTTATCGTCCTACAGAGGAGCCACTTCCGCAGTATGTAAGTGTGGCCAATTCCCCAAATAGCCCCAAGGCCCCGCCAGGATTTGCTCCTTCTTTCAAGTCCGTCCGTTCCTTGTGACGCACCCGGCTCGTCGTACAGGCAAAAAAGAAGTGGAGCATGCAGTCGCCGCGCCCGCACGCCTGCGATACCCTTCACCACCACCACCCGTCTGCTATGGACATGCGTCGCCGACTAACCTGGTCCGGGAAGACAATGCGCGCTCAAATCGCTCAACGCGCGGGCCGCCTCCGCAGCACCTCCCTCAGCGCCGTCCCTCCGCCCCGCACCTCCGCCGACTACGACCACGATCTGGCAAGAGTCGCCGCCAGCATCCTCTACCGCACCCCCGTCCCCTCCGACTCCGGCCTCCCCATCTACATCCTCAACGCCGCCGCACTGCCCGATGTTGACGATCACGACTTCGACAGCCTGCTCCCCTACGTGCTGGCCCGTCTGCCCGGCGAGGAGGAGCTGCTCAGTGGCACCGAATACGAGGTCATCTTCTTCGCAGGCGGCGATGCTGAGCGTGCGGCTGGAGCCCGGAAGAACCGCCCTGGCTGGGGCTGGTTCATCCAGGCATACCACGTCCTGAGCCGCGCCATGCGCAAGCGCCTGCAGAAGCTGTACATTGTACACGAGAGAAGCTGGGTCAGGATCTTGGTGGAAATGTTTTCGACCATCGTCAGTCCCAAGTTCAGGAGGAAGATCGTACATGGTGAGTGCACCCCCATATCCCAGAATGCTTGGCGCAGAAGTCTGGGCGAAATGAGCCGCAGCCCCGTACTCGTACGAGCGGAGTGAAGTGGACTAGAATATACGTGCAGGTCGCTGAGCTCAGCGGTTCCTGGCTTACCCGCGCTCGGGCTCACCCGCGCATATGGTGGCGGTGTGGCTTACGGCGAGGCGTGCTGACATGAGATGTGCAGTTTCCACCCTGACCCAGCTCGCACTAGAGCTCCCGCTTGAGACATTGTTGATACCGCCGTCTGCATACCTTCACGACCGTCGGCTGGCGCAGGACATCCACGCACCTTTTGCTAGCGGTCGCCGGGCTTTCTCGGTCCGGAATCCTTTGCCTCAGAATGCCGGCGGCGGCACAAGACTACCGCGCATCTTGCGAGAGACCAGCACATTCCTGCTGATGGAGCCTAACATTGAGACCGAAGGCATTTTCAGAATTCCGCCTCATTCTCGGCTCAAGGAGATCCTGAAGGAAGCATACGATCGGGGCCAGAAGTACATCTTGTGGAAAGAGAATGGTGTCATGCTGCCTCTTCCACCTTTCGACGACTCAAATGTCACAAAGGCCATTGTCGAGGAGGTTGATGCCAGAGATTGCTACGGAGTATTTCTCGCGGCTGGGCTGACCAAGACCTGGTACGCCGAACTACGTCAACCCATCTTCCCCCAGTCCGCATACAGGGAGCTGCGGAGCCTCTTCGGAGATCCGGACGAGTCGCCATCGCGTAAAGCTTTAGTCGAGCTGATCTCGCCGAAGTCGGAATGGTCGGCGATCCCAGCCATCTCGCGCGAGATCTTGGTCCGGCATCTGCTTCCCCTTCTGAGCATCGTGGCGGCACATCAGGACGCCAACAAGATGTCGGCCGAGAATCTGGCGGTCTGCTTTGCACCGACGCTTGTATGTGGGCCCGACCAGATCGAAGACGCCAAAATGTCGAGCGTGGTTCGCCGTATCATGACCGAGGCCATTGATACATGGGACGAGGGCCTTCGGGAGGACTGCGGCGTTGACAGCGCTACTTTCGAGCGTGATCTCCAACCGCCGCAGGACCCGAAGGAGTATGACGATCCCCTCGAGTCGGCTCGCAGGCCTCGCCCAAGATCCGAAGACTTTGGTATTGAATCGCCGTCCGAAGAAGATGCTGGGTTCGCCGATTCCGAGAAGCAGTTCTCGGGTATTGTCCTGCAGGACAACACAGAAGATGTTGCGGCCCCAAGATTGCCACCGCGCCCGTCGGTATCAAGTTCCAGAGACACACCTTTGAGCCCCACTGGTAGTGACGATTCACCTGTAAGACGCAAACCAGCACCATCTGTTCAGGTGCCCCCGCGGTATTCCACCATTCTTGCTGATGAAATGGGGGGAAGATCGGGCAACAACCAGTCGCCACTGACGTACGCCGCAACGACGGATGGTTTTGGCCCTTCTCGCAGTTCGGGGCGTAGCGTGGACGAGAAGAAAGAGGATAAGTCTAGTAGGCGACTTCCTGGTCCTAGCGTTCCTCACATCGTAGCTCCAAAGCGTAAAACCCTGACTGCCGAGCAGATTGCTAGCGCAGAGAGTGCTGTCTCTTCTCCAGAGCGTACCGTTTCTGCCACCCAATTCCCACAACAACCCCACAATCCCCAGCCTTCATCAAAGCAAAGTCGCGCACCCCCCGGTCTGGCCGAGATGATAGGTGCGGCCGCGGCGGCCGGTACCGTCCATCGCAAGCCTATCAACTCCAGGCCGGGGTCGAGCGGTTCAAGCAACTTTTCCGCTATTCAATCGCCCAACCTCGCAAGCCCTCCAGCTCACGGCACTTACGGTCGCCGACCATCCCTTTCTCCCCAAGACGCCGAGTTCCGCAGAGCTGAACTTTCTCCTCCCTTCTCTCCCAACAACGACCTGTCCCGTCGGCTGTCTTCCTCCTCGCTCTCCACCGAAAACGTCGGCTCCGAATACGACGCCAACAACGGGCAGCGTTCCCGCTCGCGGGGCCCGACCATCAACACTCTCGCCCGTCCGATGTTCCCGGCCGCAGCGGCGCAGCCCCCGCCCGGCAACAGCCACCTGCAGCGCGCGGCGACGATGGCGATGGAGCCGCCGAAGAAGCCGCGGGCCTTGTCGTCCGGCCTGCTCAAGCGCATGCCGAGCCTCGAGCCGCCGCCGATCCCGCGTGACAATCCGCGGAAGCTAGATCTCAAGAAGAAGAGCGTGGAGGATTTGAGGCGGATTTTTGAGAATAAGGCGGGTGCGGCGGAGAAGCTGGTGAAGGTTGGGAATGAGAAGGAGGGGAGGCTGAGTAGGGGTGGTTGATAGGGTCGTACGGACGGGGGACATGCGTGCGTGTGTGATTATTATTTGGTTGTGTTGTTGTTGTGGCCTTTTAGGGTGGCAGGATGGGTTCTCTGGAAGGGAGATTCGTTCTTGAACTCCTTATGCCTCTTTCTTAGCTTCATTCTTCTTTACGCTTGTCATGTGTTATGCTGGACACGGTTTTTCTCTTGTAGTATTCTTTTGCTTTTTTGCTTCTTTCCTCAATTCTTTTGTTCGCGATATATTTTCACTACCCGGGTTGCCTTTTCCCGTTTACCTTTGACATTTCATTCTTGGGCCGGCCATTTAAAGAGGTTTTTTCTTCCGTTGGGAGAAATTCGACAGCTATCACTTGCCAGACCGCCACTGTGGTACACCGTGCAGGTGATCATTTGAGAGCTGGTGGCTGATTTGGTGAGGAAACATGTATAAAATATCCTCTTTACCATGTCCTTCGACTTCAAATCTCTACAGACTCGCGCCGAACTCTTGGAGCAGAACCTGGATTGGATTGCGTAACTGTTCGACGCGAAACGAACCCACCGACACCTTGGCCTTCGTTGTCGTCGTTTGTGCCTTGACGTGACACATGGAGTTCATGGAGAGAAGTAGCCTTCTGAGAGAGGAATGATGCTGCGCAGTGGTTTTGCTTGTTGATGAGGGGCAGAGTCATGTACTTGGTGGGGGGTCGGCAAAGTGGTGGGGGTTAAAAAGGGCGCCTGTGTTGAGGGCAGGTTTCGAATCCTCGTCAGCTTCCGCTAGTTGCACATAGCTTCTAGTCTTTGCCATAGTACTTGTATCTCCGCTTGACGCTAGCTAGCACAGTCAACTTTCTGACTGTCGGCTCTCCTTTTCTCTTTCTCTTCCGTTGTCGATCGGAGCTTCGGTGTGGTCTCCATGCCTGGGAAGGCATGGTTTTCTGCGGCACTTCATGATGATGATCATTGTCGTTTTGAAGCAGTCCTGTGCAATACTTGCTTGACTTGATTGTCTTGAGCAGCGTTTGTTGCCGAAACTCGAAGAAGATGTGGCCAGGCGTTTGGTGCCTTTGCCTCAAGTCGACTGACAAGCAGGAGAAACGCACCAGCAGTATACGGAACATTAGAAAGGTCACAAAAACCAGCCACATAAGTCTTGGTGTAGGATTCAGTGCTTCGAAAACCTGGATCTGGTCCTTTTTGAGGCTGCCAGGAGAGTGTATATTACACCCATTGACGTAGGCAGGTGCACGTGTGAATTTTGAATTAAAGAAAGCACGTGGCTTGTGCACAACCCAAAGAGGCACTAGGACATGCCATCCTTCAATCGAGAGATATCTCCAGTGCTCACTGCCAACTCGCCATCCTAGCTTTGTTTGCCCAAGGGCAGCCGCTGTGGCTTCAGGTGGCTCGACAAACGCTCCCCCTTACTCCTTCTCCCGCTGTCTTATTTGCACTGGCCATATCTTAGCTCTCAACTTGGAAACTGTTCCAAAACAATGAAGGCCAGCTTTGGGCACCAAAGTCGCCCGTCAGTAACATTGCTTGATGAAGAATTGCCAATACACTGGTCAGCTCCGCACGAGAGCGGCTTTTGGTCAACGGACGTATCAGCAGACAATAACCTCTCCTCTATTGCAAGCCAGGTTTCCCAAGTTTAGCTTATGGATGTAGTATCTATATGCTAAACAGCTACATGTACCTTGTCTTTGGTTAAAGAGCATGACGTAGACTGTTGAAAACGCCATGCTAAAAGGAGATGGTCGCTCATGGTGCAGCTCCTCGAAAATCTGCTTTAATAGAAAATACCATGCGATATCATGTCCGCGGGAGTGGTACGCCTCCATTTTAAGCGATGCGGGTTGAAGGGGACACGTAAAATGACTTGCTTCATGTCATTGGCTTTGTTTAACAGTCTGCATTCGGCAGACGGTGTTTAAGCATAGATACACTTCACTCTTAAATCTCGTGTTGGCTTTCTTAGTAAGCGGAAAACCTTTGGAGCGACCTTGGAGCATGACATGAGCACTGATGCGCAATGGAAATATGATGAGACTCCGCAGCAATTTCAACTACCCACATTAAGGATCTCCATTAGTCTTGGTTCGATACAGCTTGAAATACACAGAAGATTAACCTGCTACTAGAATAATTGGTGTTCTAAAATATGAAAATTGAACTGCTACCTTTGTTTTGACTCCGCTTCCAACCGTAATGGCTGAGCTGGACGTGGCTAACATCGGAATATTAGATATCTTCTCGCAAATATGCATAGCATCACGCCAAGCCGGACTTCGGATCTGAAAAGAAGAGCACTCGTCAAGTTAGACTTCATTAGTCGCTGCAGCCGTCCTATTTCTCGACGTGTGGCTGAATGACCCACATATCACGTCGCATTGCAGTCTCATGGGCGAATCGGATTACAACCGACCCGCTAATTCTTGCCAACTTTCTCTTACTGATCAGGGATCAGCAAACGCTCTTCATGGTATGAATCAAGTGCGGCGTAGGTCTATGTGGCAGCTGATGCCCCGGCTGACCGGAAGAAACACGTTGAAAGTAATGCAAGTTGTAGCTGCGCGTGGAGGTTTGAATAAAACGACTTTTCACACTGCAACATAATGAGAGACTTCATCGCGGCATATCGCGACGAATTCAGCAGAGTTAAACTGAGGTTGTACAGCCATTCCGAATAGTAGGCAGCACGTAGACGTTTCAAAGGCAAACGATTTAGTGATTACAGGAGAGCCCCTGCAGAATGTGGTCACCACATTCATCGCCATGCAACTCTTCGCTGATCCCAATTCGCGGAACCTAGATGAGTGCTTAACCGGCCTCCCTAACTCGACCCGTTATTTTTATCGGGGCTGTTTCCTATTGGGTCTCATGGCTCGGCTGTGTATCGATATCTGGCTACATATTTTGCGGCACAGCTGAGGGGGTGCCACACCTCAACTACGCGTGCTGAAGCGAGGGCCTTGGAATTCCTTACGCCGCCCACCTCAAACCATTTAAACGCGTAGATAGGCGAGATCCTCCAGCTCGTGAATGAGCTATCTTGTCGATGAATCTCACATGTGCATGGGGGTGATGTGGCTCCAACGCGCCTTACATCAGCCCACTTACGCCCCAGCTTTTCACTCAAGACATTCATTGCATCATTTGGTAAAAGTGTTGTCAGCATAAACCCTTCATGTCGCATCCCATTGTCAGAGTGAGAGTATCTAGAATTCTCGGGTGACTGCAACACCCGTTGTCCGGCGGAAGAGATCGGATACCTTCTTTAGCAAGCAGAAGGCGTTGTGATGATTGGTCTACTTAGCGCTCGGGCGACCCGCGCGCCAACTGAATAAGTCTAGCTTCACCCAAGGGTAGCCGAAAATGTGAATGATCAGTATGGGGCCAATAACATCTTCGTCCATCACTACCTTATGTTTAGCACGCTGCGGCACAGTATGATATGCTGAGCCGCATCAGCCCCGCGTTCGTGTCTCTCATCTCAGTATATAGGTAGCACTTGGTGGAAAGGTCTCTTTAGCGTCAAATCAGAAAGTCCAAACTCTAAACCTGCCACAAGTTCCCCAGTCTTACACTAAACACCATGCACCACGAGAATCTACAGCCAATGGAGATGGAACAGTAAGTCACAACATCCATCGTCGGCTCCCTCTCCCCCTTTACTCACTCCAGCAGAGAGCCCGAAGATGCCTGTGAGACTGGCCAATCGAGATATGCAAGATGGCATACCGCTCGTCGAGCGACATCATCACCAACACGGCTATCTGCATACGAACACTTCATCGCCGCGTCCGCCATGATGGTCACATCGTCCATGATCAGCACATTCTGGAAGGAAACCCCGCTGCCCTTCTGCTCGCGATACTGGATGCTCGTCGGCGGCACCGATGAATGTTTCTGGAGACCGAACATATTCATAGTGCTCGCCGCCTGCATCATATACTCCCTAGCCGCTTGTTGGTGGTACAATCGGCATAGCCACTGGCCTCATCAGAAAGAAGCCATTGCTCTCGCGCTCCTCGTCGGCCTTGGACTGTCATTGGCGCTGGATGCAGACCTGGAACACGTGTTGAGGAACACCCTGACGTGGAGCATATTTTCGGGACTGATCGTGGGCGCCGTTATGGATCGCCGGAAGAGCCACCGAGGCGGAAGCTCTCCCGTTTGAAATGGAGAGTCCCCCGACATGAAAACAATTCAACCGCGTGGGACGAGTGGCTGCGGCGGTGTTGGGTGTCTGGGAGAAGAGAGCAGAGCTGCATTCATTCCAATCAGAACCTCGGATTCATTCTGTTGCAACCCGTTTTGTACCCCTCAACCAGTTGTATGTTTGCTTCTGGAAATGACTTCGCTATGGATGGCCCAAAGAGGCTAGTTGCACATGGCGGGACAGTTGCAATCCGCGTGCGCAGTCGCACTACCCGGGGACGTCACCCTCCTCTCAGGTACCGGCACATGGCGTTCAAGCATCCTACTCCCTTTGCCGCGACGGTGGTAGCGACCGACGTGCTCCTCCCATCACCACCGCTTGCGGAGAAGCATCCGCCAATGCTCCAAGATGAGCCACAAGTAGTTTTCGTCACAAAACCAGGAGACCCATAGGATGGGGGAAAAAAAGTTGACTTTTTCAATCATGAGATTATGCTGCTAATGTAGTCAGACCACCAACGGGTCTAGACATCATCCCTTGTTGCGCCATGAGACCCCCAATGACCTGCTTTTTGTCTTTCCCGCAATGAAGAATGTCCATAAACCAGCGATGCTTTTGTTTCTTGCCGCCCCGTAGCGATAAATCAAAAAAAAAAACATATTTTAGCGCGCCAGCTTTTTCTCATCTCTCTCATCTTCTCTCTGGACTTGTTCCAAACGGTACTGGCAGAAGCCACCCTCTTCCCACGCGACATGATTTAAAGATCGTAACAAATATAAAGAGGTGATGGGGAAAAACCACAAGCGCTTAAGAGTAGAAGTAGAAGAAAAGCATCCGGCACCTCATCGTCAGCCCATCAACATGAACGGTGAACCGACGACAAAAATGCAAACTCCTTGCAATGCAACAACTGGGTATCAACAACCCCGCTCATTGTAGTAAAAAGAAAACAGAAAAAGGGGGGGAAACGAACTCGCAAGAGAGATGACCCCCGCTACGAGTTATCCGCACAGCTGAACGCCGCACCGCCCTGCCCCTCGGACAAGGCCGAACCGCTCGCCCACAGCCCCAAGCCGCAAATCACGGCGCCCTGGCACAGCATGTACACATTGACCACGGTGAGGACGCACTTCTTCCAGTTCTCCGTGTAGCGGCCCCTGTTCATCCACAGCCACAGGCCGCCGCTGAAGCCGAAGCTGAACCACGAGCAGAAGAGGGCCGAGATCAGGCCGAGCAGCAGCGAGAAGGACGGGATGGCCTCGGCGATGATCCACGCGACGAACCACGAGACGCCGACGATGGCGATCCACGTGACGAGCGGCCACCCGCGCTTGTGGTGCAGGCGGTGCGGCTGCTTGCGCCAGCAGCGCACCCACACGTACTTGCACGCGACGTGCCCGCACACGACGCCCGCGATGATGATGGTCGGCAGCGCGAGGCCGTACGCGACCTTTGCGACGACGGGCGACGCGGAGCCGAGGGCGGGCGACTTGACGTCCACGCCGGCGTAGTAGTAGATGACGATGCCGACGACGACGTAGAAGGACGTGGCCGTGATGTGCATGAAGGCCACCGACTTGGGGAAGTCGCGCGGGTTCTTGAGCTCGCTGCAGAAGGTGAAGAAGGCGACGTGGCCCGCGTACGCGAGGATGATGTTGAGGAAGGCGAGGATGCCGGACTTGACGTCCGTCGCCCGGTTGATGGCCACGACGGCGCCGACCTCGGGCTTAGTGATGCCGATGCCGATCATGGCCAGCGTCACGCAGATCAAGATGGAGATGCACGAGAGCACCGAGAGGTACGACACCTTCTCGAGCTGGCGCTTGAGCGAGAGGATGAAGCAGATGCCGAAGCCGACGATGCCGAAGGCGATGGTGCACGTGCCGTGGTTCGACAGGACGTTGAGCGCGACGGTGAAGGTGAGAAGATGTGCGGCCTGGATGAAGATGAGGATGAGCACTTGGGCAACACCCATGATCTCGCGGGCAATGGGGCCGGCGATCATGAAGGCGGCATCGGCGAAGGTGTGGCAGCCCGGGTATTTCAGGTAGAATTGGCCGATGACGAAGGCGCTGTAGCTGGATATAAGACCAAACATGACAATCATGAAGATGCCAGGGAACAGGCCCAAAGTGGCAACGGCCTGAGGCAGCGAGAGGACGCCCAAGGAGATGTTCTCAGCGACCATGACTAGGCCGAGTTAGAATGCACAGCTGAAAGACTGCGACAAAAGGACAGACTCACGCAAGCCCGCATGCCACCACTCCATGGTCTGGTACTTGATCTCGGCATGCTCATCCTCATGGCCAAAGGGATTCACCTCGCCAGCCTGTGCAGACTCCCAAATCAGTAAGACTATGAAGAGCCAATGAGAGCGGGGGCAATTACGGCAGTGTCAGAAGTCGTGTAGGGCGGCGGGACACCCTTCTCCAGATTGTCAATGCCCTTTTGCCGATCTTGCAGCTTCTCGGCATCGCCCATGTCCTGGCTGTCCGAGGTGCTGGAGCGGGTCTCGAGAGCAACGGCCGCCTCGGTGGGCTTGCTTTCGTCTCGCACGACCGGGGCAGCGGCACTAATGGCCAGATCTTGCTCATTAGGGCGGGCATTGGCGGGGGAATGGTCCTGGACACCCATGGTGGGCGAGATTAGGGAGGGTGGAGGAGGGTAGCGGCGGGTTGCGTCGGCTTTCGCGGGCAGAGTGGAGGATGGCGAGATGCAGGTTCAGATCGTGGGAGGGGCGGGAAGAAAAGAGAACGTGCAAGGCCGTAGAAGTAGCCGGTCCGGGGGAGGCAAAGTGGATTCCAGGTCAGAAGGCGGGTCCGTCAACGGCCGAGTTGCACCCAGACCTGCCGCGGCGCGCCATCAGCCAAGTGACTCAAGGGGAGAGCGGCGACAGACGACGAGAGATCTGGCGACTACGGCGGCGGTTGCAGGTGCGGTGGTGCAGTTTCGGGACGTAGTAAAAACTAGGCGAGAGCTAAGACCAGGGGGTGGTTTCCTGTTACGTGATCTCGCCGCAGAGGGCCCAGCATACCCCAGGCCAACTGCCGTGTGCGGCAGACGTCTGGAAGGAATTGATGAAGACGGACCACCGACCTGCGCGCCGCCGGGGCGACAGCCGGCTTGGGCGTTGTGGTCGGGGATCCCCATGTGTGATTGACGCCTGTCATGGAGCGAGGTGTATCAGACTCGGTGCAGGGCCACTGTCCTTGGACCCGAGCACGGCGGAAAGAGGGGCGATGACAGACGGCGATACACGGCCGAGGTGATTGGGCGGGCGGAGGGCTCATCAACTGATGACGGTACGGAACGGCCCTTGAGCGCCGCCCACCAGGGCGGACCCGTGACCTCTGGCGCCCTCGCTGCCGTGACCAAGCACGCCCATGATGGCCAGCGCAGGCACGTCAAGCGTGCGGCGGTCGGACGCGGGATCGGAGGGTACTGGAGGCGAAAACGCGTGGGAGGTGACGTCGGCTGGTGGATTGATAGTCTTCTGATGATTCCTCAGGCGTCGGAGCCCAGCGGGCGGAGTGGCGTCCGGGCGGCTTTTTTCGCAGCGGTACCGGCGCCAGGCGAGCGGCTCTTCGGTGCCGCTGTCGGAGTGTAGGTAGGTCGGAAGCAGAGAGTCGGCGGCTTCCCAGGCGGCTGCGTTCCGTTGCGCCTCGTACGAGTGATATATGCCGGCCGCGTCGGCGAAGGGCGCAGCCACACAGCCATTGACATGATGCGGCAAGTCATGGCCGGCTGACGCAGAGCTTCACCGCATGCAGGCGACGCGACTTCTGCTCCCGCAACCAGCACCGGGTCCATGGAGGTCGCAGCCGGCGGCCAATCAGCGGGCCAACGGCGGGCGCAGCGTCGCGGGGCCAGGCCGAGATGATGCAAGCCGGCGGCGGGTGGAGAAGGGCTCGATCGGAAGCAGGAAGGACCAGCTCCTCGCCATAGCTCCACAGCTCCCACAGCTCCCACAGCTCACCGACGACAGAACCATCGACAGAGACATCGCTGCTTCGTGCCACCCCATCCACCTCTAGTCGACGTTACCGTTGCACCCGCGCCCCCATCCACCAGCTCACTGCACCTGGAGCCCGCCCACTGCTGCTCCCATCTGCCACCTGAGCATCCCGCCCGCGCGCGCACCGCTGCCATCAAGCTTGCCCGTGCCAGTCCATCTCGACGCCCACCATGGTCGAACTGCGCAAGCGCAAGACGCCGCCCGCCGCCCCCGAGAAGGCCGCCAAGAGAAAGCCCGGCCCCAAATCGAAGACGACCAAGGCCAAAGCAGCCGCCGCCGACGCCGTGGAGACCGCCGCCGCCAAGGTCGAGGAGACGGTGAACAAAGTCGAGGAAACCGCGACCAATGGCGCCTCGTCCACCACCAAGCCGTCGACCGCCGCCGCCGGCAAGCCCGAGGTCGGCTCCACGATTGAGCTCGACGGCTTCGGCGGCGAGATCGAGACCAACGATGGCACCAAGACGACACTGAAGAAGCTCGTTGACGAGAGCAAGCAAGGCGTCGTCCTCTTCACCTACCCCAAGGCCTCGACGCCCGGCTGTAAGCTTCGCCCCGCAATCCACAACCCACCCCTTCTCCCCCCCTCACCTTCCGACACCACATCTTCATTCCCACCCCACAAAACCACCCCAACCCCGCTTCGCGCACGGATCCCCCTTCTCCCACCGACAAACCCCCCATCCACCACCCACCACCACCACCACCACCGCATTTCCCCTCCCTCCCCAGCTAACCAGCAACCCCCCATCCAGGCACAAAGCAAGCCTGCCTCTTCCGCGACTCCTTCGCCCCCCTCACCGCCACCGGCCTCAGCATCTACGGCCTCTCGGCCGACTCGCCCAAAGCCAACACGACGTTCAAGACCAAGCAGAACCTGCCGTACACGCTGCTCTGCGACCCTTCCGCCTCGCTCATCCGCGCCATCGGCCTCGCCAAGCCCGGCAACGCGAAAGGCACCGTCCGCGGCGTCTTCGTCGTCGGCAAGGGCGGCGAGGTGCTCGCGGCGGAGTCGGGCGCGCCCGACGCGACGGTCGACGCGGTGAGGAGGGTCGTCAAGGAGAAGGGCAAGGGCAAGGGCGGGGATGCCGCCGCCGGCAAGAAGGAGGAGGATAAAAAGCAGGCGGAGACGGCGGGGGAGGTGGCGGATGCGGCTGAGGAGGCGGGCGTCGATGGTGAGGGGAAGTAGGTTGGTTGGCTGGTTGGCTGGTTGGCTGGTTGGCTGGCTGGCTGGCTGGCTGATACGTGGGCAGTTTTTGGATCGCTGTGTGGGATGGTCGAGCGGGGAGGGGGAGGGGGAGGGGGAGGGGGAGGGGGTTGCAGTCAAGTAAGTGTTTGCGTGTGTGAGGAGAGAGGGAGAGGGCATACATGACGACAAAGACGACGACGACGACGACGACGACGACGACGACGACGACGACGTGCAGATGCCCTCTCTCCGTCCGTGTTGAAGCTCTTCGATATCTCTCTTTCTGGGCCGACAACGCTTGACCCGGTTCGCTTTGGATCCGCCATGTTTTTTTTTGTCATGCTTGTTTGGTTGATGATTCCCTTTTGGTTTTTGCTTGTTGGATGTCCATGGTCTCTCACGATTCGTTTAAAAATACCGCAAAAAGCCTAGTCACCGTGTCGGCCAGTTGATGAAATGAAACTTACCCCTCTTTTTCTTCCTATTGATCAGAAATGTACTCGGCGTCCACGAGCGAGAAAGCGTCAAAGACGTCATGGCACGCGCTAAGCCGCGGTCCGGGCCGAATGCCGTGCTTTACCAAGGGAGGCTATGCCTGTTCCTGAATTCTTGCCGCCAGACGTTTTTACGGCAGCGTGGGAATGTTCTGTGGGACTGAATATGGTATATGACGACTGCTTTGGGGTGCCTGTTGCGATACTTTCTGTCCACTGTTGCTTGCCACAAATCTTTCAAGAGCCCATCGACATTCGACACTAGTGATGTTGGTAAGAATTAGAATTTCTCAGCATCATGAGCAAGTGCTGCTCAGCGTCATGTAACTGTCATGGCCGGGGGTATTGATTGACGGTGGTTATGGTAACTGAAACACCCGGCATAGTCACCTTTGCCACAGAGCGGGTTAGACAAGAATGACACAATCATGTCTTCGTGGAGCACCGACACGGCCATACCAGTCAGACTGACCAGCAGATGGTATTTCACATAACTCCGTGGACTTCACTTCGCAGACTTGAATACTCCAGGATCTCCCGAATCTCTCGGTCTTGTAAATCCGCGAAGGGGGCAGAGATCTTGATCTGCAAAAAAGGAAGAAAAAAAACTTCATGATATTGACCTCGTGCAATCCGGACGTCACCGGCTTGGGACCACACGCTCTTGACTACCGTGGTCCGACACTTCTCCGGCAAAATGTATTTATTACGCCCAAGGGACGAGACCTTGTAGTTCTCATCTCGGAACCTGGAAACCGCTCGATTGTTTCGCAGGCGTCGGGTGGTGAAGAACCTAATGAACAAACTGGCTTCGTGGAGTTTTCTATCCTTCTCTTCTATTCTCTGAGGTATTTCATGTAGGACGAATCAGGTGCTCATCAAGGAAGAATAAGGGTGCTGTGCTGGATCGCGCGGTGATGAAGCCATTCATCATGTTGATATGAGAGTGGAACCTTGAGTGGAGCAAGACGTTCCGGGCATGAGAAAAGCACGATAGTCTGGGAGCGGGTTGTTCGTTGTTCTAGAAAAGTGTACCCCGAAGTCGCGATTACGCTGAACTCGGTTTGCATCAATGAATGTGCGACTCGCAAAGAGTAGGACGGAGCGGGCGACGCATGCCCGTTTTTCTATACTGTCATTCAGATCTATGCACGCGACAAGCGCCCTGTATGGAGTGGATTGGCTTATGCTCTAAACCACGTGCGCTTGGAACGGTCTTGCAATTTTTCTTGGGGGTTCTTGCGGGCCTGCGATCCAACGTTGCAAGCTCAAACGCGGCATAGATTTGAGACAAGGCTCAAAAGATTTCAGATCGAGCAGACTATATCATAACTCTGGGCCGACGAATTGCGACCGTAGCCGTCTCTTGAATCCATTCCCGGAATCGTAGCCTTCAACATTAGAGTCATTTGCTGCTCGGCTGGGTTTCTTCATCATGGTGTTGCTCAGGTGCGAGTGAGATAGTTCTCGAACAAGCTGTTGCAGCCCGATCCTGGTCCGTGAAGACATCACTGGGGAGGAAAGTTGCCATCATGTCCAACCTTGCGGCAGCCAGCGGAGTATTCGAGCGGTGTTTCTGTCTATGGGCCTTTAGAATTGGCTCATCGATTGTGTCTGCCTGGATTGGCTGATGCCGCTCTGTTTTTGTAGACACCAAAGAAAGCTATGTATGACCTGCACATTTGTATTGCGTCATATGCGGTGGCATGGACTCCGCTCGCAGCCGTGGGTTATTCGCCGCTGGTATAGGAATGCGATCATTTTGACTGAACCCTTGCTTGAGAAACACTCCATTTGGTTGGTATATATATTCCCAGTCTCATTCGAATACCGAATCTCCCCCCTACATCTTCCCTTCCCCATTTAAAAGGACTAGAACCACTAGCAGAATCAACCTCTAAGTACTGCGGGTAAGTCCTCCAGCCGATCCATTCACACATGGCTTGTAGATGATCTCCGAGAGAGGCGGAAGTTTCATCATCAATGGGAATTCGTGTCCAATGTCAATATTTCCCAATGTAGATGTTTTGGAGTCATTGCGGATGTATCCATGCATTGTGTAGGTGATACTTAGTACACGGAAAGGCTGAATGAGAGGTGGTGCCGTGACTTTCTTTAGTATGCGGGGAGTTCAAGAGTGAGAACAAAAAACATAGGTTGCGGCTTCGGTGTGCCTTTCCCGTTTCCGCGGGAACATGATTACCTTCATCAGAGTGGCACAATGATAACCTTTCTCATGACTACAGAATGGTGATCATGGGTTTATCGGAGCCGAGACGCAGTCTTCAAGCAAAGGCCGCGCCAGTCCCGAGGGAAGTGCAAGGGCTGGATGTGTTCCAGTTTCATTGCACACTGACTGAGGCAGACTACTCTTTGTCAAGGATAAATACAGTCGATCGAGTACTAAGCTAAGTACTGTATCTCAGTTCTAATCACGGGTAATGTGCACAGGTAAACAGCATGCCCAAACCCGCAGCCAATCATCAGCCATCAACATCCCTCACCACCCAATCACTAAGTGAACGCATCGCCCAGTCGACACTCACGCATCCTCAGACACTCCATCACGGATCTCACAACAAAGAGAATCAAAAGATACCAGCCACCTGAACCAACACTGACCAACTCCTCCCCAAGCAACCCCCGACCCAAAAAGCCCCGCCCGCACCAACCATCTCCACCCAACGCGCCACACCATCCACCAAACAACGCCACACCACCACCACCACCAACCCTGCGCCGAACAGACCCTCAGGCCACCACCCCATCCTCAAGCCCAGAATCCTCTTCCCACCCCATCGGCCAGGAACACCCCCCGCGCCAAATGCGCTAATCACCCCAAACAACTTCTAGCCCCAATCTCACCTACAGTCAATCCCCCGGTGGGGGTGAGTGGATGGGTGCGCGCGCGCACGGACTAGTGCACTACCGGGGGGGAAGGAAGACAGCAAGGAAGGTGCTCGTTTCAACGCAATACATCTGCGACACTGGTTCTGTTTTCTATTTTCCGCCTTCCCCCTCTCTTCCCCCGCTCCCCCCGTATCGTCTCTCCACATCGGGCGCCGTGCTCGAACCAAAACACGGAGGTGTGTGTGTGTGTATGTAGGGAGACGCGGAGCCAGATAGATGGTGTGTGTGTCTACCCGCATGCAGAATCGATATCCTCTCTGGGCTTCTTCCCCTGCCGCTTCTCCATGACATGAGATCATTGCGATAAGAAGGGAAAAATAAAAGACCGGGGAAGGGAAGGAAGAGAGGGAGGGGGAGGTCTAGACCGTCCGCCTGAAGCTTGGCAGGCGACGAAGATGCAGTAGGTGCAAGGATCGGTTGATAGACGGATGGCTGGATGGAGATGAAGCGAGAAGAGAAAGATGGGACAGTATATACAAGAGGTAGGAAGAATGAAACAGGAACACAATGTCGTTCGTGATGGCTCAACCTTGGTGGCGGACGCTACGAAGCAAAAGTCCGGCCCGAACGCTGGCACAACAACAGACCATCACAGAGCACTAGTACATGGCAAACGCGCCTCAAATGATCCTTCGCTCCAAAAACACCAACGCCCTCCCCATCGCAAAGCGCCGTCGCCGGTGTTTCTCCGTCCGGCGCCCGATGGTTAGATTCCGCATGTCCGCCCCTGGCGCCGTCGCTGCCTTATTTTAGTTGGTTCTATTCATAGAAGATTTGTCCGCGCGACGGCAGATCGGCGAGCTTCCCAAGTAACGAAAACACCATCGGTTGTGATCACATCACGACTTATCGCAAAACCGAGAAGATAATGTCACAAAATCAGGCTGAAGAATCTGGCTGTGGGGAAGAAGTCTTCCGTCAGAAGACGGGTCTTTCTTTCTTATTCTCTTCATCCTAGCTAGCTGGCGGCAGCAGCCCCCTGATATCTTCAAAGGAATCCTTCCTGCGCCTCCTTCCTTCCTTCCTTCCTTCCGACTCTTTTCTTCGCTTTCGAGGAAACCGGTCCCAGGTAGTGTCCAAAAAGACAAGGAAACAAGAGAAGGAAAAAAACGTGCGTTGTTGTGGTACAGGTGCAGGGAAGAAGAGGGTATTGTGTGGGTTGCAGAAACCGCCGCGAACAAAGGAAAGAATAAGAACGAAAAGACGCCGACCTTGGTGATGCTGTTGTTTGTAATGACACGAAAAAGGAAAATGCTCAGTCGCTCGGTTTGAAAGAGCTCCAGTCTCCGTAACTTCATCAATAGCAAAAAACAAATATAAGGAAAGGCACAAAACGGCGAGTGGCTCTGAAGAGCGCACCAAAGAAGGGTATAGATCTACAATGCGTAAAAACAAGACAATAAACACAATGCAAACTTTCCACCAGTCTCTTTTTTGAGAACAAGGAGGAAAGAAAGGGAGGAGCTTGATGGTCGAGAAAAGAAAAGAAAAAAGGCAGTAAAGAAGATTGGGGGGAACCCTGAGATTCTATCGAGTTACGAGTAGCTTGACAGCAGATGGTTCGTTGAAGAAGTGAATAGTTCAAATCGGTCGGGCTCACCGAGCCGCGGTCCGGTTGCAACACCGACCAGCGATTAAACGTAAAGGAAACAAAACCAAAGTAAAGTGATTCTTGACTCCCAAGCTCCAACCCAAGCTCTCTCCTCGCTCATGTCCAAAAAACGGTCCAGCGCCTTTTTGTGGTATGTATGTACGCTCTCTTCATACTTTGCACAGTGAGGGTTTGGCAGCCGTCAGAAGTACTACTCTAGCACTTAGTACTTCTTGGCCGGAAGGCGGAAGCCGCTGGGGGCGGCAGCGCCCTTGACCGTGACGAAGCCGGTGCTGGCACAAGAAGTGGTGGCAGCGGCGGCATCAACGTCCTGGGACGCCGGCGTGGGGTAGTAGGCGCTGTGGCTGGACTGGAGGGGAGCGACAGAGTGGGCGGTGGGGGTGGCAGTGGCCGAGACGGGGCAGACGGTGGTGTACAGAGCGACCGTCTTGGTGACAACGTGCTCCTTGCCGTCGCTGCTGGTGGTGGTGTGCAGCATCGTGGTGTAGACGGTGCTGGTGGTCAGGGGCGCCGACGAAGTGGCAGCGGCCTCCTTGACATCAGCGGTCGAACCGACGGTCTAGGCAAAGTCAGTTAAAATGGTAGATGGAAATAAGTGCTTGTGACTACGTACCACGGTGACGGTCTTGGCAGGCTCGGTGACGGTGACGGTCTTGGGGGCGCAGGTGCCAGAGGCCTCGGAACCGGCAGTCTCGGCAGAAACCTCGCCAGAGCCAGTGGGGGTGACGGGGTAGACGGTCTTGTACTTGGTGGTGGTGGAGGTGGAGGAGATGGTGCTGAGACCGGCCGAAGAAGAAGAGGCAGCGATAGCGTCAACAGCAGCCGGGGTCGACTTGGTGGCGTAGACAGTCTGGAATCGAGTTAGCAGGTGTGCAAGCCTCGGGCTTGAAGCATAATAGACTTACCGAGTACAGAGTCTCGTAGCTGGTCTTCTTGACGGTGGTGGTAACGACAGTGGTCGAAGCACCGGTGCCCAGAGTGTAGGTCAGGGTGGAGTCGCTGGTCTTGGTGACAACGGTGGGCGACTGGCCAGAGGGCGCGGACTCAGCCTGGACATCGCTGGCAGAGCTGGGGGAGCCAGTGCCGAGGGGAACAGAGGGCACAGAGGCAGCCGAGACGGGGGACTCGGGAGTGGGGTAGGGAGCCTGAGTGGCGCCCTCGACGCCGGAGGAGACGGCGGGGGTGGGGGTACCAGCGGGAACCTCGCCAGCCGGGGTCTCGCCAACCGGGGTAGGAGTGCCAGCGGGGGCATCAGCGTTGCCCTCGACGGCCGAGGAGACAACGGGGCTGGGAGTGGTGGCAGGAGCGTCGCCAGCCGGGGTCTGGGTGGCGGTGACGGGGCACACGGTGGTGCTGATGGCCACGATGCTGGTGACGACGGCGGGGGTGCCGGAGCGCGCGGGGCAGTTGGTGACCTCGGGGGCGCACGAGGTGATGGTGTGCAGCTGGGTAGCATACACGGTCGACGTGGTGAAGTCGGCGGGGGTCACGGCGGCGGCATCAACGGAAGCGGTGCCGTTGGCGTACTGCCTGCGCTCGAAGTGGTGGGGAGCGTGGACCGAGGCGGAGGCGACGGCGGCCGAAGCCAGCAGAAGAGCACTGGTGAGCTGCATGGTCGAAGCTGCGCTAGAAGAGGCGACTGGGGACTGAGCGTTCTGGAGGAGGATTGGTCGATTTAGGTGCAGAAGTCAATTCCGCAGAAGCCGATGTTCCCAAAAAGAGCGATGGGAAGTAAGGAAAGTAAGTGTCTCGGAGAGACGGTGAACGAGTGTCGAAAGCGAGAGGCTCGGTGGAAGGCAAAGCAAAGGGTGGAGAGGCGGGGAGAAAGCGACAGTTTTGAAGGCTTCGCGGATGGCTTGGGCGGCAGGCTGCGGCCGTGGACCCTCCTGGTGCAATTTCAGATGGATCTCCAGGAACAGGCCTATCGACAGGGGCCACCACGCTCCACCCACGCCCGCAGCCAGGCACGGCCCAATCACAGCGCCACCCACCTGGCCCTAGCCGGCGCCCCCCAGCACGCCAGCCTACCGCAGCCCGTACCTGCAGCGGCGCCAATGTTGTCGGCGAGCGCGGCGCTTGCAGCTCACCACCGTCTGCAAGGCCGCGTGCGCATTGGGCGGCCGCCCAAGAGCCGGACGGTGTTGGCGGCGTTGGTGTCGTGCAGGCAGCCGCAGCGCGCACGCCGCCCGCCACGACTGGCACGACTGGCACCGCTGGCACGACTGGCACAGCCGGCGCGGCTGACTGGTGCGGTCGGCAGCTCGCCTGTTTCCGCACGCCGTCGTCTTGCCCGTCGGCGCGTGGGCGCCCGGGTGGTGGTTGCGCCGTCTCCTGAGTCGCATCGGACGACCTTGGCCATGCTGCGCCGGTGATCGCGGCCCCCGCACACGGCGCCGCGGCATCCCGGCCGTCCTGTTTCCTTATCTCAGCAGGTCAATCTCGTTTGCCGGGCGGCTCTTGGCTGGCTGTGCGAGGCGATGCGAGGCGATGCGATGACGCGCCCGGGCGATCCGTCAATCTGGCGGCAAATCTTCAGCGCGCGCGACGCAGCGTGGGAGCGTGGACGGCGATTCTCGTACCTGCGTCGGGCGCTGTACGATGGCGCAGGCGGTAATGCGACGCTGCCGTGGCACATTGGCCGCCGGCTCTGTGCGCGGTGGCGGTCAGCGGGCCGGCGAGGTGGTTTGGAGATGGCTGGAGCAGGGTGGTGTTTCACCATGCTTGAAAGACAGCCGAGCGCGGGCATGCTCGCCTTCGCACCACAAATCTCCGACGCCCACGATGACGCTGCGTCCATGGAGGGCACCGTTGTTCACTGGACCTCCCGGAGCCGGCGCGGATCATCGGCGATGGGGTGATGGGCGAGCAGCCGGCGACGTGTGCAGACAGCGCGGGTGCCTGGGTCGCCTTCCTGCCTTCCTGAGCCGCCAACGCTGTGGCACCTCCCGCCGCACTGGCCAGCCTCGTTTTCCGGCTGCGCAGTGGCCGCCTCAGTCGAGACTCGCCGCCGTGTCTCCCAACAGCACGCTCGTGCCGACCGACCCCCGTCGACAACGTCCACTCACCCGCTCGCCCAGGCCGCCGACGGCCCAGACTGTCGGCGGACGCCTGGGTTCCGAAGACTTCTTCGCCGTGACCGGTGCCATGTGCGGCAAAATAGCCGGCTCCTCTCCCTCCTGCGCCCCGACGCCTGCCGAGCGCCGGACCATCAGCCAATGTCCGAACCTTATTTCAGAGCCAAATCCAAGACGCGCTGGCGGCGTGGCAGCGTGGCAGCGTGGCAGCGCTTCGCTCCTCAATCTTGGGCTGATTGGTGTCGTCGCACCTTGTCTCACCCGCGCACTACGGATTACACAGTAGTACTCCTTCGTCTTCTGGAAGACGCCAGAACTGCCAGCCCTGCGTGCCTCCTTTTCAGACCGCTCCGCCGCGACGATGACTCCGACCGTTTTCGTCTCCTAATCCGCGCGCGCGAAAAAAAAAAATCCACCTCAGCCTTCTTTTAGCGGGGCCCCTAATATCCCAGCTCCGGATCTATACAACTCGTGTAGCCTGTGGAGCAAAGGGCCGGCAAGTGCCTGCGAACACCGAGCAGAAAAAAGCGGCCCAGGCACATTTCGGCGTAATATACTCCCTTCGTCCTATTCGCTGCGCACTAATTGTACTCGTACTCTCGCATACCCCCGCCCTGCCTCGTTATCGCTTCCATCCTGCACCCTTCGTATCGGACGGCCACCCGTTCGAAAGCCACAGTCATTTCGTCATCGCTAACCCGGCAATGGCCAAATTTCCGCCTTTGCCGTGTGGCTTGACACTCCGTGAAGGAAGGAGGGGCAGTATTGAACACCGCGTCTTGTCTGCTTCCTTGGCGGATGCGTCTGCCCGGGATTAGCCACAGGGGTTCCACACTCACCGTTTGCAGAAGGTGACCGGGGAGGACGCACGGCGATGATGAACGATCCGTGCCGCAGGTCGTGGTTCTAGAATGCCAGTCGCCCATCGGCTATGGTCATGACCATCGATTGATGTGCTGGGAGAAGATCATGAGCTCATACGCGCGCTTGTTATTGCTTGCGTCCGCCTGCGTGTACCTTGGGTGGGGTTTCTGTGGGATGAAGCGGTGTCGCTCGGGCGGAATTTGTTCTGGGAGGTGAGGCGCGGCAGCAGCCGCACTCACACTATTTGCTTCGCCTTCCTTCGTCGACGGTTTGTTCCCCAGGGGGAGGACCTGGCTTCACGTTGGACCGCATCCACCCCCTCTTCCTTTGGACGCCGACGTATAAAAGCCCTTCTCCACCCAATCATCCAAGCGCCAGATACGTGTATCGCCGGATCGCGGCCCGCGCCAGTCTGGAGATACGCGTCTTTCAATTTGCAATTCGAAGGAAATTCAACATGACAGGGATCACTTCTGACCACGTTTTCCCCATGGCAAGAGAGCATTTTGGCCCCAATGTCGTATCTTTCGTTGACCCGGCGTACCTTGCTTTCGACAGCTCTTTCGTGTATCTTCCGGTGGCTTGACAATCTGTTTGAAGTAAATGGACAACGGCCCCGATAGTATCGTGAGATATCGATGTGATACCGCGACCCGCCAATCATGCCGATATCGCCCTAGCGTTGGCTGCTTTGGCGAGGAGTGCCACGACGAGGGGCTGAGGTGAGGTGGGGCGTGGAGTGAGGGACGAACGACGGCTACATGGAACATCTTTTTCCCCGCTAACAATACCTGCGATCTTAAACAGTAGGGGCTCTCCATAGTGATTTCTGATAATAACCAACAGGCTCGCGGGTGGCAACGGTTCACTACGGCGGATGGATATGTGGCAGATATTTTACTTCACTTTTGGGTCGAACTTCGAGAATGTAGGGCGTGTGATCTGATCATATGCCTCCTCCTGCTCCCGTACTTTCTCACATAAGAGCATAGTAGCACGGTGGGCTTTAAGAGGGTTAGACCCATCCGCATCGGTCTTGCGGAGATGCTGGATCTGATATCTGGCATCAGATGTAAGTCAGGAACTCGGGTAGGTTCGTCTGGCTAATGGACTCAACTCCTACCACAAGAGTAATATAGCGTCGGCGGGGGCTTAAGGGGCTCAGATATCTTGTAGTAACAAAGCAACCGACCTACTCATCAACATCCCCAACGCTATGCCCAACCCACCCATCTCAAGCTTCTCCACCCATTCAGAATGGTCAACACAAAATGAGTCACCCCGCTCATCCCAAAGCTTATCCGATACACCACCACCTGACCTCAACATCACCCAGCACACCACACGCTCCACCGTATCAAGACCAGACATCACGCCCCTTTACAACTCCCAGGGCTCATATTCTGCTATAAAATTTCCAAATCCCTCATTTCAGCTTCATTCTCTAAGAACATGCCAACACCGGATTACCAATGTCATGATTTGCATTGTACTTGCGTGTTCCTTTTCCTCGCGTTCTCCATTGGAAATCAGCATACTCTCGGCCTCGGCTGGATTTTCGTAGGCCTCGTACGATCCACACGGATACGCCACATGCCGCGGTGCTACAGATGAGCGGGAGAGAACGATGAAGCTACGCAGCGTCATTGGTTAATGGTGAGTCGTTAAGGTTTTTCTATTCCCTTGATGAACATGCTGATGCCGGGGTTGCCTTAGCGGAGAATGTGAGAGATCCGGCGAAGAAGTCTACTCCTGTTAGCTGCGTTTGCCCTCATCAAGGAAGAACTTCTGGGACCGAGGATGCTTCGGTGTTGGGGACCAAGCGCAAACATCGCATAGTCGAAATGACCACATCTGTCTTCAAGTTGGAAGGGATACCTCCCTCTGCCGATTCTGCATGTATGTGTATATTGAGGACCGATCCACGGGTTTCAAACCATGGTGATGCGCAGTTTCACGTATTCTACTATGATGATCATGTGCGATCGTCGTTTCATGATGCTGGCGAGCACTAACCATCGTAGATCACCATTGTCATCGAACCCACTTTTGGGAACGTCACTGGAGTAGCAAGGCCTATGAAGTCAGTGTAGAAGATCTTTACTCTAGAAGAAGATATACACATGCTTCGAGTGTTGCACTGATCACAAGGATGATCAAACTGACTATAAGCAATGCTTTTACTTTCAAGCAGTGGCAATGCTATTACATCGCACGGAATGCGACAGTCAATACATCCGACATGCATATGCGTTGAAGGGACCTCGTAAAATTCGCTCCGCTGAACCGCTCAGGTCTCGTTCCTACCCTGCTGACTCCGCTTGAGTGTCGGGAAGTGAGATTTTGTCAGTGTCACGATTTAATGCCAAATTTCATTGGCTGCACCACAGACCACGAGCTAAATGTCCGTACTTCTCTAATTTCAACCTGTCTGAGCTGGTCATATCACATGCATGTAGCCCGCGAATACTGTGCGCCTGTTGTGCGCCACGTTTCACCAAGCAATCTCCAGCCCTTACCTCGCTCGCATCATTTGATCGACCGAAATCCTATTCTTTGCCTTACAGTGCACCGTGCTGCGTTGATTCTAAAAGTTTCTTTTCGGACAAACACTTCCAGTGGTTCTTACCAATATATCCCATCATTTGAAGATATTAAGACAGTCACCAATATTGCTTGAATCAAATTATATCGTCTTGGCTCAGCACAGTGAAGTGGGATAGAGAAGCCGCTGCTTCAGTCAGCCACGAGGGACCAAGCCACTGAAGTAAATGTTGGGTAACATCCCTTGTTGCTTCGATGGCCGCGGATGATCACGACTGAGCCTAGTGTTCTGAATAGTTTGTTGAGCCAGACATTAAAAACTTCGTAGGCGGCTTCTCGGCTTCAAAAATTGGTCCCTCGTAGTTCTCAATGATGTTATCGGCGCGAGTTTCCACCTCATCCAAAGGCTCATTAGGAAAACTTTAATTTTCCTCGAATATCTTCTGCAAGTAAGGCTCAAAGCAAAAAATCAGAGAGATTGCCAGATTGCACTGAATATATGAATCAAAGATACTCACTTACGAATTATCGGCTTCTAGTGCTGATCCATACAAAAAAATGAACGTATAATGTTATGATGCTTTGTTTGAACAAGGTAGGGTAGTACCATAAATCATCTGTCGGTATTGCTGCTAAAAGTCATTAATGTCCCAACGCAATTCCAGAAAGCCGCTGCACCGTAACCGCCGACGGCGAGGGAAACTACGAGAAGACAAAGATAGATCAGTTAACAGTGGCTGTTGGGAGTTGGGACCTTGTTCTATACCATGCCGTTAGGTAAATTATTCATGAGTATCGGTCGCATCTTGGCCAAACATTACCAATCGCTTAGTTATATAGTTATGAGAGCTAAACTTATGGTCTGGCAAAATCATGTGTAAGATGGTTGCCTCGTCCAGCTTACTGTCGTCCTCATAAAGTACCAAGTCACCGTATGATACTTGTCACTGGCTTAAAACGCCAGGTATCTCAGCATCATGTGATTGCGTGTCACGAACACTTCCAGCAATTCTCGCGTGCACTCTGATATATCGGTACACATTTCTGTTCTCAGGACCAGTCAACACCACTGCAGGAGGCATTTACAGTAGGTAAGAGTCGAATTGAAAAACTCCAAGGACTGGTCTGCATTCACTTGTTAGCTACGTTTGTCCAGCCAACCCGACCGTATGATACCTCATACCGTCTTCTTTGGCAGATAATGCGGTGCCTTATACGAGTAGAATGTAAGCGCGCATCATTATACCGGAGCGTTAATTGATTGATGGAACCCTTCCGCACGTTATGAAAATGAACAACCGAGCCAATAAGGGGAAAGATGTCTCTCAATCGCTCAATAGGGAACTGCTCAGTTGGCAACTTTCTCGATCACAGGAATGCATGGATTTCTGAATTTGAGACACGCTCAATCGACAAATCTCAGTGCGCTTACGGCTCACAGTTGGCTAAAGTCAATGCTATTCATCAATATGATACAGATGCCTGCAGAGATTGGGAGTATCCATGATTCCCTGTAGTCAGAAAGAATGGTCATAAAGCACAGTGGCGCTGTTGGTGGATCTCGGAAGACCCGAACCGTGAACGAGCGGTACCTCTTCCTACACACACCTGTAGAAAGTTTTCTCCATATGATCTTGCAGTAACAACTAGCAGAACCTGGACTGAAATGCGTCTCATTCATCGAGCTTGTCAAAGTCCCAGTTCCTCCCCAGTTAGCTCCCCTGAGAAGTAAACATTCTCTCAACCTACGGTCAGTAAAGGAAGCGTCAGCCTTAGAAGACAAGGTGGTGCGCCGGCACTGGCAACTGTTCTGAGCAAGATAGCAAGGCACACACTATCAGCTCCGAATACCGGCACCGTTAGCTGTTCTTCCCCCCGCCATAGCACCAGGTCTACAATCACGACATTTTGCATCGCGCCCACACACATCAAACCTCAACCCCTCCATCTCCCCGCAGCCATATGCGGGACGAATGCTGGATGCGGACCAGGGGCTGCTAACCCCTACTCTACCGCCAACACTTGCCCTGTGTACGGAGCTCCCAGACGGCAAAGCCTGGGGACAAGTGTAAGATAGGTTTCGTAGGGCACATCTGGAGCAGCACCCCTGTCTGCGATCACATCTTGCCTCATGGCAGTCGAGCAGTGCAGGCAAGCCTCCAGCCGAGAGGCAGAATACCCCTTCCCTTGCAAGACACTCGAGCCCATCGATCCTCTAACGGCGAGAGCGCGTTCTACTTCTCGACCATGCCGGGCGTCGGGAGAACACAAGTGAGATGATGATGATGATGATGATGTCGCGTCTCACGAGATTCAAAGAGAGTCAAGAGTCGTTCCGTCGAGGAAGCCAGACCATTCCCCTTCAGGCCTAGCCTCGAGCGCCATCGACCCAGCGCCCAGAATATTGGCAGGCATACGCAATTTCCGGGCCAGGAAATCATCCTGACTCCCGAGATACGCGGTGACAAGGAACCTGACGTGACACGGGCGGTCGAGGCTGGCCAATGACAAACGAGGCGGCGCTGGCGCCCCCCACCCCCCAGCTTCTATGCAAAAGTCGTGGCCACTACTGCCGCCCAAAAACTATCGCATGCAGTGCAAAGGTGCCCCGTGAGTCGACGACTGAGTAGTGCAACACTTGCAGACTGGCTTTTCCGTCTTTGTCTCAGTCAAGACATGGCGTGCGGCTGGCTTTTGTGGCGAGGATGCCGTGTCTCCTCTGATGCTCCGTAGATACCTAGAGTCCGGAGCGGAGAGGATGAGACAGTGGCGCCGCAAGTGCTGTCTTGACATATCGAGGCTTGCAGCAAGATCGACTAGGTTGTCGCTGAGGACGGCCGAGAACGGTCTAGACAGAGCCGCATTCACCAGGCGAAAAGAAGGAACCGTCTTTGCCCCCCGCCAAAAAAAGCATCGGTAACGCGCCGAGAAAAGATTCAATCTTGTTATGTCTGAAGTCTATACTACCTTTTCCATGCAAATTGAAAAGCAAAACGAGCCAGTAGAAGCCGGGAAGCAGCCCAGCCGCCTTCCATGAGCCTCCATCCAGCATCGGCAGTCTATATCTCGAGCAGCTCACTCAACGTAACCCATATTAAGTTCCCAGCTCGTGCAGCCTTGAGAGGACGGGGGGAATAAGAGAGATAGCTGTATATTTGGGTCTCCACAAGAGAAGAGAGGCAGAAATGAAGAGTAAGGAATATAACAAAGAGATGCGTTCCATCATCCCATCTGATCCCGTTCCATTCCCCCAACCAACCGACCAGCCCAGCCCACCCATCCGTACCATAATCATCACATCTTCAATCCCCCCACGCACTCTGTACACAGCAGCGTCTTCCCTTCCCGCGCGCTGACAACCCAGTCATTTTTCTTGTCCATCAATCACAGTGCACAACCATCACTTTTCCCCCCGACGCCAACGCTTGACAGAACAAGAAACACACCACACGTATGGATACACGGGAAAAGCGAGGATGCGGCTGAGGAAGAAGGTCGAGGAAAGGACATACCCGTTTTGCCTAACCCACTGCTCCTCTCATCAAGTTTTCTTCAGACCCCCACCCATTTCCAGGGCATCAAGGCAGCAAGAACACCGAGGAGAGAGGAAGGCAGAAAGCTGGGAGAAGGGCAGGGAGAGCGTAGGTAAAGACGTGTGTGTGGAGTTGCATGCAGGCAGCAAAAAAATAACAAAAACAAGAACGCAAGAGAGTAGAGAGGTTTAGTCTTTTCAGGTTCGTAAAGCGCAATGAAAAACAACAAAACAAAAAGACATCATAACCATACAACGCGACAGGGGGTGATATGTTTCGAACGCAAATAAAAAAAGGAATAACGAAGAGAAAACGGAGACTCGTGACAAGTACGCATGACAAAGGCCACCAACCCTACCTTCTTCTGTACAACAAAATCAACGCTTAGGAGAACAACCGGCTTTTCCCAATCTTTCGCACCGCGCGAGAATCTGCAAGAAACAGCCCTCGTTCCCAGTTTGCTTTTTCCCGTTCCCCGAGGGGAACATAAAGAAATAAAAAAACAAGGTATCCGTACGACACTCGAACAGGAGAGCAGCGAACCAAAAAAGCTCAGGAGATGGCTCTTCCCAAAGCGGAAGAGCGGTGAAGTGAGGAGGAGAGAAGTATTAAAATGAGAGAGATGGACCGTGCGCAACCTCGCCATGACGCATCTCCAACTCGTCCTGGCGAGAAATTATTCAGACACGTAGAGAAAAGGTGGGGCTTTGCGCAAGCCTTTGTTCTTTTTGTGAAGTTTCGTTCGGCAAAGAATAAGCCAACTCTCTTTCTTTCTGGTGTTTTTCTTGGCTTTTGCTTTCCTTTAAAAATGCCTCACTTCCTCGACGAGCCGCCGGCTTTGGGCACAAAACCCTCCACACTTTTCGCTCTCCTGGCCTCCCTCTCAACATCACTGCCGTCTTCAACCACGACGTTGTCGTCTCCGTAATCCTCGTCCCGCATGGCCACGCTACGCCCGTCCTCCTCGTCGTCGTCATCGTCCTCGTGATCCGTTACAAGTCCCGGTGCCGAGTCCAGCGTATGCGGGCTCAGCTCCATGGTCGGAGACTCGGGATTGCCACCGGCAGCACTGCTCGCAGAACTGTTGCTGTGCTGTAATCGAGGCGGGGCACCGGAAGCGGGGTGCAGCCCCGTGGTCGCGATCGAGGCCGGCGCCATGCCACCCCGAGCGGGTAGACGGCTCAACGGCGGACCGCGAGGGGTTGCGTCCGAGGCAGACTTCTTGACCGCGGCAGTCGACTTCGGTGCCGTGACCGGGCTTTGCTCGGCATCTTCGTCGCTCTCGGTATCCATGTCGGGCAGATCGACCTTCGTCCGTGCAAAGTCGACGAGCTTGTTCAAGTCGCCATCGAAGCCTTGCTTCTGCAGCAGAGCGTTCAAAGCTGGCGTTTGCGGCGAGGGGACGAAAGACGTCTTGGGCGCCTTGGGCTTTGCATCCGGCGTCTGCACATTTCCGGGTGCGGCAGGCGTCTCCTTCTTCGGTAATGCGCGCGGAGGAAGAGGCTTTGACTTGGTAGGAGGGTTGGACTTGATCAGAGGGTGAACGAAGGGTCCATTGAGGTTCGGAGCAGCACCAGTGGCAGGGGTCGAAGGAGTAGTCTCGCTGTTCGGCAACACAACACCCAGCTCGTTGACGTCAACCGGGATGCCGCATTCGACGGCAGCCTGGTCGTGGCTCTCGAACTTCTGGTTGTGCTTGATCCGGCAGTGGTTGAGGAAGCCTTGGGTGTTGGAGAAGTTGCTATGCCGGCAGTCGGGATGGTGGCAGAACAGACGCACCCACTTGCCGTCGGTCGAACGCTTGTGCAGCAAGGGATCGATCTTAGGAGCTGAAGGGTCGCCAAGCGCCTGGAGCTTGGATCCGGCCGACGCACGTGACGAACGCGATTTTCCAGCCATCGGGAGCTCGGCTAGACTTCCCCGGGTCGCGCGTCCTTCGGATAGACCAGCGTGTGCGCGACCACCGGCTTGCAGGCTCGCAACCGGCACCGAGTCGAATTTGGGATCCGGAATGAGCCACTTTGCGTAGTGGCGACCGTACGGGCCTTCCGTCACGCCCCAGGGCGCAGGCTGCTCGGGCGTCGTGAAGCCGTGCCGAGGCTGCAGCGCAGGACCCACGCCGCAACTGACGTCCGTTGACGCCGCATCCGTTCCAGGATACGGAATCAGCTGACAGCGACGAACCTGCTCCAGTGCAATCTGGCACTTTGCCAGCTCCTGCTCGATCAAACGAAGCTCGTTGTGCTTGAGCAGGATTTCCTGGTTGAAGTGCGTCTCGATCGCCTGCTGCAGCGGCGTATATGCGGTCGGATCAACCTCGACCGAAGTCGCCGATGCTGCCGGGAGCTCCTCCTGAATCGTGGCCCTTGGCTGCGAGCTCGGAGACGCGTCGAGCGCAGCCACCGGGTCCGCGTCCTCCATCTTGACGGTCAGCGGCCGCGTCTCCACCCGGGGTGCCGACGCGTCGCCGGCCTTCTCCGAGCTCTTCACACGTGGCAAGGCTGCGGGCGCAGGCGCGGGCGTAGGCGCAGGCGCGGGACTGGGTGCGTCCAGCACAGGTCGATCAGGCTTCCCTATCTCAACCACAGGACACACGTCGCCGCTGTTTGCGTACTTCCACTTCTTGGTGACGTGCTGCGGGGGGTAAGAGGGCGGGCAGGGCTCTGGGCTGTCAGTCCGCTTCCGCTTCAGCTTGCTCAGCAGCGGGATGTCGACAACAGGGCGCTGCTTCTGGAGCTGGGCAAGCTGGGCCTTGTCCATAGCGGGGTTCTCGGTGCTCCATGGTAGGCGGAACATCGACTGCATGGCGGAGGAGGGGGTTGCGACCGTGATGCAACGGTCATCTGAAGGCGTAAGTGGCGGTGGAGGGTGTAGAGGTTGCGATGGAAGGCGCGGGTGTGGTGATTGCGCGACGCGACGTGGGGTGTCGCAAAGCGGTGACGATGTCTCGGCAGCGCGCACGTTAGGGGAGGGGGAAAGTGGGAGCTCAGATATTAAAGTTGCCGGGCGCAGATCGCCAAAGAGTGGAGAGAAGAAAAAGGGCCGGTTGCTGGTGCAGTGCGTGGGTGGTGGGCGGCGTGGCCAACACGGTAGGCAGGCAGACAAGCTGCGGTCGTGCGGACGTGCTGCAGCGGCGCGGAGGACAGAGCTCCCTCAGCAAGCAGGGCGCGGTGCGAGCTCAGATAGCGGGAGAACACGGAAAAGCTCGGGGATTAGGGCGGAAGCGCGCAAAGGCAGCGGAACAGGCACAGCAGTCCGGCGTGCTGCAGAAGGAAAAAGGGCGAGCAGGCTGGCGCGAGGGTGGAGTGCTGGTGTTTGAGCGGACAGATGTCGTTGGGCTGGGGGGACTGCAGCTGTGCAGGAGGGTTTGGGAGAGGAGGGATGGGAGAGCAGGCTGGAGATTGAGAGCCAGCAGCGCCTCCTCGGGCGGCCGATGCTGGGCGGGCGGACAGGGATGCGGGCGGTAGTGCGCGGCGATAGGGCACGCCATTGGCTCAGGGGTGCTGGGGCCCAATCGCTCTGGGCGATGATGATGATGATGCCGTCGCGCCTTCGAGAACACGGCGTGGAATCTGAAAGGGTCCCCCCACCACGCATTCATCCATTCTCGCTGCGCCGGCCAGCTCTGCGCGCGGCGCAGGCACAACGCCGCAGCGCAGGCACGCCGCCGCAGCGCCCGTGGCCGGCGTTTGGTTTGTCATGGCCGCGCCGCCCGCCCGCATTCTTCGCGATCGGACGGGGCTCCCACCACACGTCCGCGCCGCTGCGCCCAGCGCAGCCGCAGCTCGGCGGCCATGTCATCATAAGTGGGTCGCGATAGCTGTCATCGCCTCAGGCCCTCAAAACGCGCGTTTGCGACACCATGAAACTGAATTCCGTGCCGCCAACATGCCCCGCGGCGTCTCGCTGCGACGCTTGGTTATTATGCCGCCAGCCGCACCGCGCAGGCATCCGCCCCCATCTCAGACTGCTTCCGTCTCGACTCCCAATCTCACCAAAGCTTGTCTCCCAGCCCGTGCTAGGGAAGCAGCAGCGCCCGCGCTTCTGCCCGTCCACGTCCCGCCGGAAGGGCGCTCGCTGATGCCAGCTTGACGCGCTCTCCACTCATGCCCGCTTCCATCGCTCACAACGCAGCGTTTCGCCCCGTCCACCGCTCTTCTACTGCGTGCTTCGGGCCTGCTGCTCCGCCAACCTGCTCTCCCTTCCTTCCCTGTGTTTTGCCGCCCCATCCGCATCTGTATATCCCGCAGTTCGCACGCGGCCAGCCAGCCCAAACTCTCCACCATTCTAACTCCACACGCCCGCCGCCCCCGGCCTAATTAGGCCTGCAAAAAGGCGCCGACGTGCGGAAGGCCTGCAGTCGTGGTGCGGATCTTCCCACCCTGATGGCACGCTCCCCCGTCCAATCGCACCCTGGCCGCACGCCCGCGCCCGGCCCTGGGCGCGCTAGCAGCTAACGATCGTCCCGTCGACGCCGGCAAGCCCGCTAAGCTACGCTTGCTTGTTGGTGTCTTGCTTTCCTGCGTTCCCCGTGCTGGGTATCGCTGCACCCACGTCCCCCCCGTCTGTTTCGCATCCCTCTCCATGCACCACCCACGTCTGCGGCTGCGCCGTGAAGAACCTACGACCCCCGCAATTCACCAATTAGCTCAATGCTGCAGAACGGGGTCCGCTCCGCGACGGCGGGCAGTGGTCAGATGTGAATTGGTTGCAATTGGCCCCTACAGCTGCCCTACAGCAAAATCCGTCCGCCGCAGGTCGTCACTGACGCCAGTGTCTAAATGCCTCCACAAACCCGCTTTTCTGCTCGTCAGGCGGCTGTCCGTCTGCCGCACCAGCAGACCCTCGCCCGCGGCCAGCAGCAAAGACCCCCAGGCCCCCGGCGGCCACATCATCCCCAGGGTCCATGGCGGTCTGGTCTTTCCCGCGTGCGAGGTGACGCTGCGCCGCCGCCGTCGCCGCCGCCGTCGTCGACGCCGCCGCCGCAACGACGCCGCCGCTGCTGGCCCCCAGCTCGACCAGCGGCACCATGCTCGGCCTGCCGTGCGCGCACTGGAACGGGAACGCGCACCCGGCGAGCCGCGCGACCAGCTCCTCGCACCCCGCCCGCGGCAGCTCGTCGTTGAACATGACGGCGCTTCTGCATGCCCGCGAGTTGAGCAGCGCCAGAATGCCCTGCGGGCACGAGCCGATCTGCGCGGGCCAAGACGGCGATGAGGAATGCGGCTCCTCCGCCGTCGCCGTGGCGCCCATCGATCCGTGGCCCGTTCCTGCGGGTTTGCTTGTGCTCCCTTTGGCTGTTGCTGCTGAGGCGGCGGCGCCGGGCGGTGCTCGCGTCCGTTCCTCCGCTAGCTTCCACGCCTCGGAGCGAAGGAGCGAGAGCAGCAGCTTGGGATCAGCTTCGCACCGTTCGGCCACTCCTGGCGGGAGGGCCTTTACGACGAGAATGTGCCTGGTGCCTGACCTGTTGAGGTCGTATACGACACCCCAATCGGAGAAGTGACTCGCATACATTTCCAGCAGGCGCGCTTCTTGGGCCGAGAGCTCAAAATAGAGCGTGTTTGCCACGGCGCTCGTCTTGATGCGTGACATGTGACCGTGGCTAGAACGGCATTCCTTTGCCTCGGCAGACGGGTTGGGTAAACACAACTCAGCAAACAGCTCCTCGACCCGGCAACGCTCGTCTGCCGCATGCTGGTCGATGAGGACGAGCAACTGCTTGGGCTGGGCCGTCGCCCGTTCGTGTATTGTCCTGGCCGATGCACTTGTCGCTTGCATGACCACCAGGATAAACTTCTTGTCAACCTGGGCCACCACTTTGGCCATCCTCAGTGCTTGCTTCGAAAGCTTGTACGCCCCAAGTGCGGAAGCCTCGGAAAATGCCTTATTGATGTCTGCGTGGGAAAAGTGTCTACTACGGCCGTGAAGAAGGCCGTTTACTTCTTCGCTAAACTCAGGCAGGCTGACTTGAGGTATGGCTGGAGCTTGTGTGCGGAACACGGGATTGTCCCACCCAGCCAGGAAATCCCCTAGCCATGTCCTTCTATCAGGTTCACCCGGTGCGCTCGCAACTCTTCGCGACAAGCTCAGAGACTTGTTGAATGCCGCTGAGATACTTGCCGGAGCTCTAGAAGGTTCGGATGGCGCTGTTTTAGTTCGGCGCTCTTCTTGATTGATGACAGTTCCTGTACGAGAGTCGATCGTGTAAGTTTCTTTGCTGTGAGGGTCGGTCCATTTAATCGAGGAATCTAGTCCTGACCCTGTGGATTGGCTATGATTTGTCTCTGATGTCTGTTCATTATCAGGAATGTCCATCTCTTGCGGTGTGCTTGCGATGGAAGGGGGAAGTGACCCAAGATCGCCCGGCATGATAGGGTCTGCCTGAAAGAACGTGGAGGAAGTTCCAGTTCCGCCTGTTGAGGCTCGGGCCGATCCGGGCTCTATAACAGTAGCTGGAGTAGTTTGGGTGGTAGATGCCGAGGAACGTGACCTCTTTGAGCCCCAAATGTTTTTATAGAATGATGGCTTTGCGCTCTTAATTTTGCTCCAATCACTTGATACGTCTACATCGTCCGGCTCGAGTAAAGTAGTAGCTCCGCTGGAAGTATCGCTTGACTTCTTCCGCTTTTGGCCCTTGGACAGTCTTGTCTCTGCCAGTTCGCTGGCGGATCCGCCGTGCCGAGATTGTGACTGCAGCTCATCATGTCCCTGCGATGTAGGAGTCGAAGCACGGCTTGAAACGGACTCTGGCCGGCTCGCCCCCTTTCTGGACGGACGCTGACGAGGCCGGAAGTGATTGACTTGAAGCCATTGAGTGATCACGGCTCGGAGCACTTCTAGGATGGGATGAAGCCGAGATTCTGAGCTGAGCACGTCGTCTTCGTTCCCGCTAGCATCCGCGAGCCCAATATGCAAACAGAATTTAGGCCATCTGTCGATACCTTTGCGCCCACCTCGGAGCTGTCGATTTGTCGGTCCATCTGTCTTGTACCTCTTATCATGTGAACGGCGCTCTTTCTCTCTCTCGTCGAGCTCATGCTCGTCTTCAACAATACCAAAGCTGGAGTGATTGAATAAACGGTTAATCTCGTCAAAAAGCTCATTATTTCCTTCGCCTGAGAATATCGGCTTAATGCCAACGGAAAGAAACTGTGCACATCTGCTTGGAGCAGGCTTCACAGAAATGGCGCCCTTGATTGATACAGAATGCGTGGAGGCTGACACAGGTACCCATGAGCTCCACTCGTCTGGCGTGATGTAGGATGCTTGCGATAGCATAGCGATGAGCGGACGAAGTGCACCGTTTATTTTTCTCTCGTCGGCTGGAAGCTTCTCTGCGAGCGAAATAGGTTGCTTACGATTGGCATTAAGAACTAGGTTTCTGCCATTTTCGGCGTCTCGAAGACGAAGAGATACTGGATGGTGCCAAGCCAGCAGCAACGCCGTGATAGACTTCTTGAGAGATTCCCACTGGCGCTCTTGCTCGCCCCGGTCGTCGATCATGGTGGCCCGCTGCTTCACACGCACCGGCATGCTGCCGAAAAGGTCCCTTACCATGACGCGAGTGCCATGGTCAGGGAAACCAAGTTCCTGCTGACGAGGAGCAGGAATCTGACGCGAGATGATCTGAGACCGGTGAAGAGTAACGGTGTTGTGTGACCGGTGAAGGCAGTGATGCGACGTCACTGTCAGGAGGGACAACGCAGCCACAGACGCGAGGAAGGTGCCATAACGGCCATAGACCGGATCAGAGCTGTCGTGCTTGGACGTACCTGGCGGATGTCAGCGCCGTAATTTTTATACTTTTTTTTCTTTTTTTGCAACTCTGTGGGAAGCCTACAGTATGGTTGCCCGAGGCCGCCGCCCTCCCTGAACTCTGAAGGTAGGATTCCAAGGCCGTCGTCCTCGACGGTGCAGCCGCCCCGCCGAGCATCCACGGTGATCTCGATGCTGGTGGCACCGGAATCAAGCGAGTTCTCGACAAGGCCCAGGACGACGATGGCGAGGCTGGTGATCACGGTTGAAGATTTTACCTGGGCAACCACGTCCGGGGGCAGGGGCGCGATGGGCCGCTGGGCGCGCTGGCGGTGGGTCACATCGTGCTGAGGCTCCAGATTCATAGAGGCCAGGGCGCAGCAGGACTCGTTTGCTTCGGCTCGGAGGATCCAGAAAGCTCCCGCATGCGGGTTCCACACAGAGACGGAGGGCGGAGCAGCGGAGACGCAGCGGGAACAGATGGCGGAACGAGTCGTGCGCGGCTGGGTGACGAATGAGCGGCGCACAGCGCGATCAGGCCCGAGGCGAAGAGAGGCCGAATGGTCGAGGAGCCAGGCGCAGACGTAATCGCGCACGCTTTAGGTGGCTGGCAGGTGCAGCGCGTGCACGCTTTCTGCACGCTCTCGGTGCGGCGCAGCGCAACGCGGAGGGCTCCTGGGCTGCCACCTGGCGCGCGGCCGAGCAGCTCTCGGCCGGCAGCGCAGCGCGAATAGTGCTGGGCGAGTGCGTGGTAGAAGGCGTCTCGGGGCGGCTTGGCGATCACCTCAGGCCGTGGAGGCCGCTCGCGGCCGCATGCGGTCGATCCGCGCTGGGCGCCACAGTCACGGACTTGCTGCGCAGCAGCTGAACTCGCCTGCCTCCCCATTGCTACCTGAGGCGAACCGCCGCCTCCAGACGCTCCACGCACGCAGTGAACTCCCCCAAACGGCGCCTGTCACTCCCTGGGGTGCCAAGATGGCTACCGCCGAACCAGCTCCCACGCCGCAAGGTAAGCCTAAACCCGCCCACGCCCGGCCGACGCATCCATATCCGGCGCCCAAACACCTCCGGCCCATTATTACTCCTCCGCCCACCCTGCTCACCAAGCCATGAAAGACCGTCACTCCCGCCGCCGGCCGTTCGCCGCCTGGATCAAGCGCGTCGCAAACCTCAAGGGCTCGTCCAACAGCGCGCCGCAAGCCTCCAAGGCCAAGAACAAGTCGCCCGCGAAGAACAACCCGTACCCCGAGTCGGGCCACCTGCATCGCCCTGCGCCCGCCGCGAGCGCAAACGGCCACCTCTCCTTCTCCGAGCCCGTCTCGCGCCGCCAAAGCTATGGCTCAGACGCCTCCGACGACGACCTCGACCAAGGCGGCCAGCCCGTGAAGTCCGCAGCCCCGACCCTAGCGACAAATCCCGAGACAATATACTCAGACGCAGGGCAGTCCAAGGCTGAGACCAGCAACACCCGCGGCGGTGCGCTGAGCTCGCACGATGGCGGGGCGAACAGCACCTTCTCCTCTCCCAACCACTCGGAGCGCTCCCTAACCACCACCCTCACCACAATACAGTCGACGGCGCCCTCGGCCCTGCTCAATGGCGCATCCGCAGGCGCTGCACCGCAGACCACCCTGCACCCCCAGAGCGTGCATTTCTCCCACCAGTACCCGGTTTCGCCTGCATCCGCCGTGCCCGCGCATCTGCAACCCAACCCGCACACCTACCAGGCGGCGACCGCCGGAAACACCTTATCGGATAACGCCTCGATCATGACCCTAGCCTCCTCATCGAAACGCCGGCGCCGAAACTCCCTGGACACGAACGCTTCGGTCCGCGCCCTAGCGCCCTCGTCGGTCTGGGGTGGAAGCCGTGAGTCGCTACCGCTCTCGGTGCTCAGCGGCAACGTCGACGCCACAAGCACCACCGGCGGCATCTACCAGAGCCAGAACCGGCCGGGGCTCGGCGGCGTGGCCAGCGCAGAGCGCGCCAGCGTGTACTCCTCGTCGGGCGCGGCGCCGCCGGCGCTGAGTTCGGAGCGGAACAGCTACTACGCGACCGGCAAGCAAGGGGGCGTGGAGACGGGCAGCGTGCGGAGCGGCCTGCACGGCCACCACGGCCGCGCAGAGAGCCTGGCCGGTAGCGTCAACACGGGCGTAGGCGGCCCGCCCGTCAGCCCGTTGACTAGCCCGGTGCATCCCGCTTCCTCTGGGCCCGGCCGCATGGGCAGCCGGCGGAGCAGCAACCGCAGGGAGGACGATGACATCGAAGACATCGAGGAACACGAAGAGTTCCAGAAGTACGACGATTACGATCACGACGAGGGCGATGCCGATGCCTCTCTCAGCGGCGAGAGCGTCAAGGCGCCTACAAACGGCTTTTCCGTCAAAGAACAAGACGTCACTACGAACGGCAACTAAATTGGGAGCAGTATTTCCTTTTGCGCTACTGACATTGATGTTTGACTTTGGGGAAGCTGGGCTAATTATTGGAAGGGTGGGCGTTTTATAGCAGATGCATTTTTCTGCGCTTGGTGAGGCGTTGTGTTGCTTTTCTACTACTCCTTTTCCCTTGAGCAGCGGTCCGACGCATGACTGAGGCTCATTCACCAGAGGATGGATTTGATAACGTGGGCTTGATGGGATGGGATTGACACTTTCGATACCAGCCTTGGGAGGCTCAGTGCATGAGCGATTTCTGTAACTGCTTTTTTGTCGTGTGTTCGTCGAAACTTGTGAGAGCACATGAAGGCTGGGGCATCAAACCGGAATATACCCTTTATTATACCCAGCCATTGGTTCGCAGAGCTAGTTTTATCGTTGTTCTTTGGGTTCTGATAGGAACATGGATTTTTCTCCTTTGAGTCTACCATTTCAGATTTGCTGATTTTCTTTCTGTTTGACAAATGAACGAGGAAGTAGGGTATGGTCGCTCCGTGATGGACGCCACACTGACGAGCTGGAAATTTCACTCCATTCCTGTTGCGCTTTACCATTCGTTTTGCGTGAGTCGTGCACCAAACATGCAACTTTTTGCCTTCAAGTGGCTATTTTTAGCTACATCATTGAATTTCTCTCCTTCCCAATACACCTTGTGGAAGTGCCCCCGATGTTTCGATTCTCTTAAGTTGACGTTTTCCCGTTTTTCGTCCTTGGCCATCTTGTCAGACTGTGTACGGACTGGCACCGTGAAACCCGAGCTGACCTTGAAATATGGGAGCTCTCACGTAGTAAAGAACGTCATTGGCTTGACTGCCTCTGGGTTGTTTCGGGAAAGTGCTCTTGGTCACGCCTGCCTCAACCGGAGGCTGGACCCTGAAATTTTTCCGTCTGCTTTCGCTCCGAGGAGCAAGACATTCCCTTCTACCTTCCAACTCACTGCACCTCACCTCAGATTCAGAGGCCACTCTCGCAGCACGACAAATATCGAGAGTGAAGATGGCCAGGAACAAGGGAAGCAACAGGGATGTCAGGCCGGACAGGCCGCCGTCCTTCACGTACGTTGCCATAATCCCACGCTGCCTCGGTCGATTCCGCCCTGCCTCAAACACCTACTAACCAGTACCAGAGACAAAACCCTGAGTAACAGCATCACGAAGGTCTATGTGGGACCTGACCGTGAGCTGTACCTTATCTACACCGACCTCCTCCGCTACTGGTCGAACTACCTCGATGGTGAATTTGATGTCTCCAATTCCGAAACCCTGGACCTGCCAACCGTCAGCCCTGCGGTTTTCCGAGTGTTCCTTGATTGGATGCGTTCCGATGGCGACCAATTACCGAAGTGGAGTGTTCACGAACCTCGCCAGACATACGGCGAACCCATCAAAGTCGGCGAAAATGAAGTTATCAAAGATAGGGTCAACTACTACCACTCACAGCCTGAGAGTGAAGCCCTTGAGTGCTACATGTTTGCCATTGACTTCGAGATCCGGCAGTTCCAGAATGATCTCTTCGACAGCATCTTGGAGATGAACCCAGACGGCAATCTCGTCCCTAGCTACAGCATCATACTCAAAGTCTGGCAGGCGTCTACTCCTGCTCCACTGCTGCGCAAGTACCTCGTCGATGTCTTTGCCCGCAACTGGACGTACGGGATTGATGCCGGATGTCGAGAGGAACTCATCTTACGCAAGCAGGTTCCGGCTGATTTCTGGCTCTCCGTCCTCCTACTGCGAGATGAACACGGAGAGATTGATGACTACCCTCCGTGGGACGAGGATCTCTGCCAGTACCACAATCACACCGATGAAGAACAGCGCAGCTGCTACTGGCAGAACATCAACGGCGGATCGGGATACTGTACCGACTACACGGACGACGATGACGACGACTCAATGCTGGACGAATACGAGTCGGACTTCATCGATGACACTGGTGTTTACGCCGACGAGGTGCCCGGTCGGGAATTGTCGCGGATGGAAGAAGATGACACGGGACCCGTCAAGATGGAGGCTGAACTGGACCATGAACATAACGGTTCTGACATCGGTGAGACCAGCGGTTCCCTCACTATTTGAGAGAAGATCCGTGCGAGAGGAGTGATGCAATGCGGATGAAGGCTTACGTGTGCCTGGACTGGAAGTGTGGCTCATTTGCTTCTTTCCAGTACTTCCGATATACTGCATCGACTATAGCTCCAAACCATGTTTAGTGCCTAGTAGCTCTTGCTTGTAGTAAACAGAACTTTCAAGTCTATACTTCTCCCATGCCAAAACGTCTTCATACATCCTGATCATCAGCTTGCCCAAAGCGAGTTGCTGGTACCTTGTGTATCTTTCGGGGCCAAAAGGTGCACCAGATGCTCCAAGTCACGATAAGGGCAAGCTCCAGGTTATATGCAAGGAGCAACTCGATTGATTAAGTACTCTCGGACATGACTCGACCACGAATCAAAAACGGCCCTCCGAAAACGGGAAAAACGCCATCGCTCCCCAAGCCTGAACATTGGATTTCATACACAGCCCAGTATTTATTAAGCAAAGCCTTCTCGTGGCACAAGTTTTTTTTCTTTCCTTTACTGGCCGATGAAGAGGGAAGTCTGACACGGTCAGTTAACCAGGGGGGCTCTAGTACTCCTCGAGCATTTATCGCTGCTGGAGGAAGAAGAAGAAGAAGACGGGAGGGAGGGGGACTCACGGCCATGGCGATGCAGCATAAGCTGACATATGGGCTCAACCGCTCACCCACCCGAGCGAATTTCCAAAATATGCCGAAGACGCTGTGGCGCGTGGTAGTTAGCCCAAATGCGTCCTGGTGTTTTTTTTTTCTGTTTGTTCCTTCTTCCTTGCAACTTTCGCTCTGTGGAAGGGGGGGCCATGTGTTGATTCTTCTCCTTCTCTTTCGCCGCCGCCACCGCCGCCGCCGCTGCCCCTGCTGGTGTGGCGGTTGTTGAGGGTTCCTTCCGCTCTCCTCCTCCGTGTATGTATGTATAGCAACGAACGGCGGAGGGCGTAGCGCGCGCGCGGGCGGAAGCGGCAGGCAGGCAAGCAGGCATGCAGGTAGCGGAGAAGCGAAATCGGATCGATAGGGAGGGAGGGAGAGAGATGAGATGCGGAGGGTCGGTAGGGTCATGTGTAGGTAATCCTTACCCGTCCTTGTTGCGGTCCATGATGCTGGGCGCGACGGCGTGCACGTAGGTGCTCGTGCAGATGAGGAGGAGGATGACGAGCAGGAGGGATTGGAAGTTGAAGAGGGCGGTCTGCATTATTTTCGACGCGCGCGCGCGCGCGCCGCGGGTGTCAGTGAGCGAAAGGTTGCAGCCCTGGATTGGAGCGGGAGGAGGAGGAGGAGGAGGAGGAGGGGATTGCTGCTGTTGCAATTCGTTTGCGGGAGGTGTAGGGCGTACCATTTTTTGTGGTGGTTGTGTGAGAGGACGAGGGAAAGGTGGGGGCGTGAAGGTTCGAGTGGGCGGCGAGGGGCGATTGTCGGAGGTTGTTGTTGTGGGGGATGCGCGGAGCTTTGCTTGTGCGTCGGAGGTGCGGTGATGGTGGAGGACGTGTTCGGTTTCCCTTGGGCGCGGTGACGTTGGAGGGATGCGCTTGGGCGGGCGGCAGGGACCAGGCGCGAAGACGCGGCGGGGGATGTCGTGGCCGCAAAGGTATGCCTGTGTGGTTGGGGTGCAACAGCGGCGAGGATTTCACGGCAATTCCAACATTTGCTGGGTGGCAAGGGAATTGAGGGCCTTGCCAATTCTCAAAGATATCGCAAGATTCCATGAGGAGTGATGACCTGCAAATCTCTCGCAAGTGAAAATGCCCATCACAGCCATTTAATATCCTCTCACAAAAGTTGTCCATACTTCCACTAGTAGCGCAGGCCCGCACGCACACTGATAAAACCGGCAAGCTGACCTGCTCCATAGGGTTAGGGTGCAGTCTTTTGCTGGATTCCACGTCGTTCGTCCCGCACCTTTATCCTAATCGGGATCCTGATATGAATCTCAAACACATGAACAGATGATGGCGAAGACGCTATTGTGACAGGCCATTCTCAGCCAAAGAAGCGCTTTAGGTTCCAGTGCGGGCAAATGTATGCTTCAGCCAAATCCAGAAAGCTCGAACCGTGCTTGGAGGCGATGCCAGGCTACTTCTCAGCCGCCATTCAAGAAGGCGCAGCTCATCGTCGTTCCCCAGCAACACATAGCCCCTTCACCACGCCCCATCCAGTGCCCCAACCTCCAGCGGCTCCCACTCCGGCACCTCCACCACCACCCCATCATCCACCCACGGCTTCTCCATCTGCCTCGTCGCCCAAAACTCCGTATCCCCCCCAACGCCCCTATACTTCTCCACCTCCCCGACATCCAGCCAATGCGTGCGCTTGAGGGGCCACATAAACACAGCTTCGGCATCATCCTGCCGCGGCACAGCCTTACGAGTTACGACGGGCACACCGTCATGGGCGGGCGTCGTCGTCGCGTCGACGTCGAGCTGCCGCCGGCGCTGGCATCCACGGGCATGAAACACCGGCGGTAAATACTTGGCGTCACCGGCCCACTTCTACGCGCACCGGCCGCATGAGTCGATCTGCACGTCAAGCATGAGCCGGCCGGCCCTCCTCGAGAAAGAGGACGGGACCATCGCTTTCGGAACCTATAACGGGTACATCTACGCCGGGGACTACGGTTTCCAACAGCTGGTCAAGGACGCGGGTTCGCCGGCCAACGCCTTGGGATTGAAGAAATGGTTCCGCCCAGATCGGCCAGGTCCGAGGGCCAGCTGGGCCTGCTCGAGGAGCTCCACCCGGACTAGTAGTTCCAACCCGGGCGGTTCTCAGTGGATCCGGAGCGCATGAGCGCCCAAGGTCAATGGCCGCAGGAGGTCAACACCATCCTGCACTGATATCAGGATGGGCAGCTGATCCAAAAGCCCGATGACTGGCTCCAATCCAGTGCTCTAGATCAGCTTCAGAGTCCTGGGGAACGGCATTTCGGTCAACGCCTTGGTCCTTTCGGCGGTGGCGACCGCTTCCGGCCCGTCGGGTTCTACACGACGTAGATGATGCGGCGCGGGACGAGCTGGTCGCTGGCGCGGAGCGTCTTGTTGCTATTGCTGGAAGGTTTGGCTGGGGTTTGGCGGGGCTTTGTGGTGGTGGCGGTGGAAGAGGAGGAGAAGAAGGCAGAGGAGGAGGAGGAGGAAGGGGAGGAGGAGGAAGGGGAGGAGGAGGAAGGGTAGGAGGAGGAAGGGGAGGAGGAGGGACTAGCGGGAGCTGGCTCGGACTTTTGGGTCGTTAAAAAAAACGAGTATCCGGGACCGTGTATTCACGGAACGCGATCCCTTGTTGGTACAGTTTAACGTCTCGATCTCCCTGAACGGCGGGTAGCCATGCCCTTGGCTCCTTTAGTGGCTGCGAGATTGCACTCCTCCGATCCATGTTCGCTCCGCCCTCCATGATTTCGCGGACTTTCACCCTCTGGGGAATTGCACTTCCTGGAGCTTTCTGTGGTTCTCTGCCCTCTCCGCCCCGGTATTCATCACGACCTCGAGTTCAGGCCCGTTCAGCGCCTCGCTGGAAATTGTGTTACAAGGTTCGTACGGAGGTGTCGTGGTTCTGGTCATGGATGTCGATTTGGACGGAACCTAACCGAGACGGACTAGCCAAATCGGGGAAATTGCTCACCTCGGTGCAGACATGAAATCAATCGCGACAACGCTAGCCACGACACCACAGCTTTTATTCATGCCGATACAGAATGAATGAATCGGTGATATACAGGCTGTTGGGCGTTTGGAAACTCCCATTGAGAAAAGGCCTGGATGTCCCAAATCGGTCGCAGCGATCACACGATGTGGTAAGGTGACAACACAGAGGTGAGAGAGAAGAGGAAGAAGCGTTGTTGTTCTTTCTAGCTAGCTGTCTAAGAAACCACTTTTATACCAGACCCCGCCCTGGTTGCTTGATGAGGCGAAACAAAGTCTGTGCCAGGACTCTTCTACACTTTGGGTCAGCGATTTGAAGGATGCAGAAGAGCGGGTTTGTTGCTTACATTTTGCGTGACAGTTGCTGACGGGGAGCAACTGCCTATACTCCATCTAGACGAGGATACACGGTCGTCGGCTTCGGTTCCTTCTCTCCATCGTTTTATCATCTTCAGCATGCGGACAGAGTCCGACAAGATGTAAACGGTGCTGACGCTGTTCGGACACCAAAGCCGGACCTTGTTCAAGCCCAGTTTTATGGCCCCCACATTGTCGCCTTGAGATGAGCCCTCGAGACAGATTTGGTTGGTTGTTCGATGAGGGCACGGAAGAGTCGTTCATCCGTAAGTACATACATATAGAACAAAACGCTGCGCTTCGTAATGGGTGATCTCCGGTAAATGCCAATATATAATATATGCAATCAAATGATTTTGATATGAATGATGGTAGTCAGAGCAAAGCCTGTTAACAGAGTAATGGGTTTATATAGCCTTACGAGACGGGTTGTTTGATCACCCCGAGCATGTGCCACTATGTTTTCAATCATAAAAAGTTATGGGGGGAAGCGAATTTGTGGGGAAACGGTCGCAGAGTCACAGGCGGTGAATCAACAAACGACTTCACAAGCCTCTTGCAATCATTCCATTTACTATCAAGCGACTTTGTAGGCCAATCACGGAGACACTCAAGCCCAATTCCCAAACAAACACAGACCCAAGCCGCCCCCAACCAGACCACGCACCTCTGCAGACAACCGCTCTAGCAGCTCTACCCCCCCTCCGAAATCTCCCCCTCCTCCTTCCCATCCTCCTCTCTTTTCTTCTTCCTCCTCCTCCCCTCCTCCTCCTCTAGCTCCTCCTCCTTCCCCTCATCCCACCTCGCCCACGCCCTTAAGTCCCTCAGGTCCGCGCGGTCCCACACGCCGTTGCCGCGGCTCGCCAGCGCCCTGAGATGCGCCTTCAGCTCCCTCAGCGAGCCCGCCGTCACAAACGCCTCGTCGCACGTCCCCTTCTTCACGTAGCGGCCCAGCTCCCGCTTGCGCACGCGCCGCACCGCCCGCCCGTCCACGTACGTCTCCTGCTCGAACACGTCCGCGCCCTCGATCCGGACCTCGGGCACCTCGCCCATCAGCTTTCCCGTCGCGGTCCCAGTCCCAACATCCACACCCGCACCCACACCACGGAACGAAGACGACGCCGAAGACAAAGCCGAAGACGAACCCGAAGCCGAAGAAGAGCTGGCAGCGCCTGTCGGCGACACCAGCACGACGCGACAAAACGACGCCGCCAGCTCGTCGCGGGTGGCGGCGGCGGCAGCGGCGAACTTGGCGTCGAGCCCGCGGTAGACGCTCCAGGACGTGGTGGTGGCGACGTAGGCGAAGGCGTCGGCGCGGGCGTCGGTGGGGTCCTCGGCGTCGAGGATGACGCCAGGGTGGGAGCGCCAGCCTTGGTTTTGGCTTTGGTTTTGGCTTTGAGGAGTAGTGGAGTTGATGGTGCTGGTGCTGGTGTTGGTGTTTGTGGGGATCAGGCGCTTGACCCAGATGATGCGGCCGGGGGTGCAGGAGAGCGGGGGGAGGTATTTGGGGGAGGGGAGGTGGCCGGTGGCAGCGGCGGCGGCGGGGTTGATGGTGGGATAGGGGACCAGGGCTTGCTCGTGGTGCTGGTGCTGGTGCCGGTGGTGGTGGTCCGGAGGGGAGGGCGAGCGGGCCTGGTGGCGGTGGAGAGACGGAAGACTGGCGTTGCGGCGCGGGTGAGGAGGGTAGGGGTCGTAGTCGTAGTCGTAGTCGCGCGGCGGCGGCGGGCCGGATCGATCAGGGCGAAGGCGTTGGCGCTCCTGCGAGCGGTAGACGTCTACATACCGGTCCGTAACTCTGCCGCGCGCGGCTCTGGCGTATGCTTCGTTGTGGTAGCTTGTGGCGTGTGCGGGTCTGGCGCTGGTTGTACTGGCGGGGGAGCTGGACAAAGCGGGAGTCCTTGGGCTTTCCAAAGCGCAAGCTGCCGAGAGCGGATTCGGCTTTCTGCCCGTGCCCTGCCTCTTCCGGCTCGGCTCGCTGTCATGGTGCGCGGGAACGCTGTAGTCGGACGAGTCTGACGCCTTGCGCTTGGGCGGAGCATGGCTGTAACCACTCGCTGGCTGCGCTTGCGGTCTGTACGAGTCAATAAGAGGACGCTGACCAGAGTTTCTGAAAGGCCTGGGGCCAAGAGACGAAGAAGAACGGTAGTTTTCGCGCTGTGGCCGGTATGAATCGATCAGAGGACGGGACTTGGGCGGCGGGCCAGCAACGTCGTGCTTGTTTTGGGACGATGAGGACGGCGCGGAGTGAGGCGCTGCGCCGCTCTCGGTCTTAAGCTTGCGTGTGAGGCCAGAGGAAGCCTCGTCGGAATACATGGTTGCTGTTTGGGCCGTTTCCAAAGGCTCTGTCCTGTTTGACGACGTAGAAGAAGTTAGCACAAGGGGAAGCGCGAGCAAACAACATATTCGGCGAGTCGGGAAGATGTACTGGGGTGGTAGAAGAGGCGAGACAAGATGGACCAGAGCGCAGCTTGTCCGGCGGACTGTCGGCCAGGGTGTGCGTATGGAGCGGTGACGCGCTATCGAAGGTGATGAAGGCGGAACGTGGTGGAGGGCGTTTGTGCGACAGGAGCGGCGGCCGGCTTGCGGACGGGCGGGCAAATGACGCCGTCTGTAGGCGGAGGAGCAAAGGCGGGCGAGCGAAAGACTTTCTGCGGTGAGAGGAGTTCGGCGGGAGTGGTGGAGGAGGGAAGAAAAAGAAGAAGAAGTGGTGGCGGGGCACGCAAGAGATAGATCTTGGGCAGAGCCGGCAGAGCCAGGTCGCTCAACTCATCTGGAGTTGTGCTACTACTGTGACTTCTGAGAACACATACTGAATGTATTCGCCTGACTTCAGATTCGCGGGATCACGACCAACTCAAAGAGCAAAGCCGAAAACTCTGGGGACGACATCGCACGCTCAAGACACTGCAAGATTTAGAAAAATCTGTGCTTAGCTTCTGCATAGCATACACTATGAAGAGAAGCACGGCATTTTACAACTGCGTTTTGCTTGTGGAAGCATCTATTCACTTAAGAGAGACTTGCTGGCTGAACTCACCGCTGCCAGCTTCCACACCGAGTAAAACCCAGACCTTTTTCGTACCATTGTGCAGTGTATCATAAGCTCGCATTCCAAACAGACGAAAAGTGAAAATGACTAAGAAGACCGTCCTCATGCTACAATACCTCGAATACTCGCATTAAAACCTCTCCACTGATATCCACCTCACCGCCTCCCATCCACCACCGTGTCTGCCACGAACGTGTCCGGGCCCTCGACTAGAATTCACCATGCGGTCGAACGCGACATCTCTCTAGCGCAGCGTGTACAAGGCTCGGTCCGCTTGATGATTGGTGTCACGTTTTAACTTTCTTCTTGCCCTGCTGTGTTTTGATATCATCCTTCGCTTGCTGGAGACTTGCGGAAGAATATATAGAGGAGCTGCCGCTGCTTGCGGCTGGCTGTCCCTGCCGGTCAAATGCCTGACTGGCTGGAGGGTTGCTGCTGGAAACTCTGCACGAAAACTGCACGAAACCTCAACTCTCCGTAATCACGGCGCTCTCCAGATAGAGGTCTCTCGTGCAAAAGAAGAAGTGATTGTCTCATCCATAGCTATCTACTCAGGCTGCCCCAGCCTACCCGGCCTCATTCTCGTTCTCCGAATCCTCGTAAACATTCCCGACGTCCGCCCCCGTCGACTCGTCCACCTGCCATTTCTCCCTCTTCCTCCTCTCCTCGGCCTGTCGGTACTCCGCATCCTTCTTGAGGTACCACTCCGAGTACCTCTCCAACACCGCCATCTCCTCCTCCGGCAGATACAGGTCCGGAAAGCTGCCAAAACGCGAGTACTTGGAAAAGTAATCGACATGCAGCTCAGCATCCCCATGGATATCCACGTACGACCCCTTCTCCGGCATCATCTCGCCGTCGGCGAGCCTGAGCAGCGGCGTGCCGTGGTGCGGCCGCGTTGTGCCGTCATCGACCAGCAGCCACTGCTTCTCGTGCCAGCGCTTCTGCGCCTGATTGACGTATTCGCCGTACTTGTTGAGGAATCCGCCGATCCCCTTGAACGACGACTTCTTGAAGAAGCGGATCTGGCGCGTGGCGCGGTTGACGGAGCGGATGACGGCGGGGTGGCCCGAGTAGTCCAGGCCCGAGAGCTCGTCGATGAAGACGATCTTGCCCCGGTAGCACTGGCTCAGGGTGAGGCGGAAGTCGGCGTTCCGGTGGAAGCGGGGACGAGGCAGGAGGGTGGAAGCCGGTTCGCGGATGTTGTCGACGCCTGTGGGAGTGGGACCGGTGCTGCCGCCGAGGCTGAAGTCGGTGAAGGGGACGTATCTTCCACGACCACGGCCACGGCCGGCAGCGGGCCTGCCCTGGTCCGTACCACTCTCTCGCTGTTGTCGGGGAGTGGACTGGCGCGACTGGCTGCCGAGGGATGGGAAGTCGTCCTTGCCGAACTGCACGGGCGGAAAGGCGGGACGGCCGCGGGACGGAGCAGGCTGAGAAGGCCGAGTGAACTGGGCGGAGCAGACGTGCTGCGAACTTGCTGGCGTCGGTGCAGGAGAGCGACGGCGGCCACTCTCGCCACGCTGGCCACGAGGACCAACACCGCGGCCCGCAGGCGCTGAGGGCGGGAATCGGACGGGACCGGAGTGACCGCGACCTCGGTGTGCAGCTGGCGGATAGGGAAGCTGCTGCTGGTATCCACGCGGAGAATACGCAGGGCCAACTGGAGGATACGGGCTTGAACGGCCCGAGTAGGATGGCTGTCGGCCACCAGCAGCTGCAACACGACTGCGGTGCCCACCCTGCCTTGGAGGATTCCCACGTCCACGACCCACTGCCGGGCTGGGGGCTTGCCCGAACTGGTTGTATACAGGCGCATTGTACGCCAGAGCAGGAATTCCATATATACCACTCGATGCATTCGTGTTGCGCAACTGTCCTTGCTGCTCAGCATCCTGCGGACCCCTGTAGTTGGTGTTGAACAAATTGGAGGCAGCTGCAGGCTGGGAGACATCTGGCGGAGTGTGTCAGTGAAAGATATCACGTGCATGCGATGGGTCGTTGTCCTACTCTGCTGTCCAGACTGAGAGATGCTCCGGCGCTCGTCTTGAAGCGCGTCTTGGTTGCGGCTCTGCTGTCCAGACATGGCTTCGGTGGGTCCGTCTTGTCTGGTAATGGTCTGTGGTGAAGTAATAAGTGGTCTCATGGTGATGTTAATATAGAAGAGCTTACAGGTGGTAGGATTAAAAGAAGAAGCGGGGGTTGGTCAAGAAGATTCAGATAAGCGCGACAGGCAAGGTTGAAAAAAGCTTCTTGGGCCGGGTGAAGTTGGAAGGAAGGAGTGTGTAGAGTTTTGGAGCGGGGCGGGTGGCAGCTTAAGTAGATTCCCAAAATGTTTAGCGCTGGTCAGGTGGACTTGAAAATGGCAACTGCGCTGCTGGACGCATGCACCCGACCGCCAACCTTGGAAACTTTCACGCCCGTCCATCTGTTTGCCCGCCGACGGCTCCATGCTATTCGCTGGAAACCCGCACGTTCACTCGCAAGCCGGCTGAGAAGGGAATTCGCGCTCATTCGCAACTTATCGAAGCACACACCCCGACCCATCTTGGAATAAAACAGTTCGAAAGAAGCTGCACAGGACCGACCGCAACTCTGATTCAGCCGATCGCCACACGGAAACTTCGCCGAATCAGGCGACAGTTGCAACAATCAACAAACACCCAGGACGCGTTTTGTGGACATTGATACTGCACTCTGCCTGCTGCCCGCGTTTGCGGCGAGCACAACAAGATCTACCACTCGGTGAGATAAGATAAGCGGTGGGATCGAACAATCCAGTCACACCTATTTTCCTCCAGAGGCTGATTTTGGCCAGTGCGGCCGAGCTTTGGGTCAGCGTTGTTCAGGAAATCGTCAAAGGGGTCGGCCATGTCTTTGAACAATGCCCTCACCACACTTGAGAACAAGGCAGCATTGTGCATGTACAACCATCGCAGAGTCTTGGTTTATAACAACTTGCAACACTATCGATGCCTTTCTCTACCATCGACCACCATGGCTTCCCGCGCGTGTACCCTGACCTTCCCCCGGACCTCCTACGAGGAGTCGGCATGCAATGCCTGCTTCCATGGCAGCGGCGACGCCACCAGCGAGCCCATCATCGTCCTTCCGTGTGAGTGCAACTTCCACTTGGCTTGCATCACCCTCGCTTTCAAGACCCAACACGCCACGCTTAGCTTCTTCACTTGCCCCACTTGCTTCACTGACCTGAACAACACGGGTCCGCACTCCCGTGCCTTGGCTCCGCCGCCTGGTAGGCTGCTGCAGATTCAGTCCATGGGCGATCATAACCAAGTCGCCACCTTCCAGGACGAGGACACCGAGGACATCACCGGCCACCTTGTCTACCGTGACCACTATGATGGCGCCGCCGGAACCCTGACCGTGTCCATCTCTCTTGTCCCGGAGAACTATGCTCTTGAGCGCGTTGCTTGAACTGAATGTGTTGTAGGTATGGTGGTGTGTTCCTTGGATGGGACGCTAGAAGAAAAAACATCTAATCGAGTATCTTATTTCCCCTGGAGACTTCTTCAAATTTATGCGATGCGATACTGTCTACTAAACCAAACCTCTTACTTCTACATCATTTAGTGACATCGGTCCTACAACCCGCACACCACTGCCTGTCCATTAATGCATCGTTTAGATACAACAATCGAAGCTTTGCTTCTTTGTCCAAAGCGATATCCGTGGAATTTCGGGATAAATATTGCGCGACCGCGACTACCCGGACGAAATGCTGCCGTGTTTTGCCGACGTATTCTCCGGCGGGAACGGACTGTCGCAAAGCGTTTGCTTCATCGCACGTCGGCGGCCACCCTGAAGGACATTTGGGGAAACCGAAGTAGAGCGGATTTTGGCCGTAATTTGCAACCCAGTGGAGGAACTGCCATGCTCTTTTTCTCTCTTTCGTGCCTCACAGGCCTTATCTTTCGGTCGGCAACTCAGACGCTGCGAGTCCCAAAGAGGAAATTATTGAGCAACCAATCAAAACTTCCGCACGCCGAATGTCCCCGGAGAAACGCGTTTCCGACTGCACGACCGCAACCAAGGGCTCGCAACATGCCCTGTAGATTGAACACTGCTTGCTTGCTTGTTTAAAGGTGGTCTATTTAGGCCGGCTTGTTAAGCAAGCCCTAGCAGTAGATTGTATTGTAAAGCTTGAATGACCAATATCATACGGATCACAGGTTCCTACGTGACGGTGAGAATGACAAAGCACCAGCCGCACATGCTTAGAAACTTTGAGAATATGCACGTAACAAATAACTAGACTACGGAGACAAAAGAGAAAATCACGGTACATCCAACCTGCGTGGTGTTTGAAAAAGGTCTGATATTTAAAAACAAACATTCGCAAATTGTTTGGAGTCTGGCTGTCACAATGGCATTCGTCGTAAGCTACACAGCTGCAGTATATAACAATCCCATTTGCCTTTTCGCTGTAGACAATAAGATCTTTATCTATAGTGAAAATGTTACATGCTTCGGAACTTATTGTTCAGTGGCTCCCCGTCTCGTCCCGATACCTTAGACGCCAAAGAGTGGATAGAGTGAAGCCGACCTCTCCCCTCCGCGCCAGTCCGCCAAGCCTCAGCCGTGGTCCTGTCCAATGGAAGGTGGTGGAAAGCCCCAGTTAGCCAAAAGAGGCAATCTGCGGGTGTGCTGTGGCCCCGTGCCGCCTTGACTTCGCCGCTCCAGTCGCAGCACACATAAAACCCACCACTGCGACCCTCCGACCTTCAGCTGCGACACTCTTGTAACCCACTGCAAGATTTCTTTCGGACAGCGTCTCTTGACCACCTCTCCACGATCCAAACGCCTACACCCTCCCGCAAACAGACATGAACCAAAACAGCTACAGTATGAAGCCCTTTTCCATTAATCCGCACTTCCTCTGACAGCAAAACCCTAGATCCCGCACGCGGCACCCGAGGTGGCCGTGGCCGTGGCCGTTCTCAACACCAAGTGCCGCCGCCGAACGCTCCGACGGGCCCTCGGCCCATGTGCTGTCAACTGCACCATCTCAACCCCAACTGTGGGTTGGGGTGCAACGGCGTCACCGTCGTCCCGGGATTCTCCACGCAGCGTCCCACTCTATATGGGCCTGCTGGCTTCGCTCCATCTGCCGCCCCTCCTCCTCCAACCTACAACCCGCAGATGGGTCAGCCTCGCGGTGGTCCTACACCACCCATGAACATGCCGCCGCCGCGTGGTCCGAGAAACCACTCCGTCAACCATCGGAACGCGCCTACGTTTCAGCAGATGCCTGGACACGTCCTCACCCAACACCACCCTGTATACAACACCCCGGCGGCCCCGTCTCCATTCGGCGGCTACCATGGACAGAGCACATCTGCCATGGGACACCAGCAGCAGAGGCTTAACCCCAGCCCTGCCCCTCACCACTTCAACCAGCAGTTCCCTCCTGCTCCTCCTCCCGCTCCTTTCTTCCCTCCCTCCATCCGCCCTACGCCCACACCAACCGGCCCGTCGAGCTTCCAGCTCTCGACGTCCACACGACACCACGCCGCCCGCCAGCCCTCCGCCACCTACAACACGCCCACTCCCCACGGCCAAGAGGCAACAGAAGATCTCTCCGGCCCCCTCTCGCTCGCCGCCCTCCGCGACGTCTCTTTCACCAAGCCAGCCACCGCCAGCTCGGCCCCACCCCGCGCCTCCGCCCACCCCCCTCCCCCTCCCGCCCGCAGCACCCCGTCGTCCGCCGCCTCCCCATCGCCGCCAGCAGACTCGCCGCACACCAACCTCCCTCCGCCCCAAGACGCATGGCAGCCATCGACGCGCAAGTCCTCACACGCGCGGTTCGACCTGCGCCTGTCCGACCTCGAGCTCGGCATGATCGTGCACCTGAAGCCGAACGCGACGTGGGGCACAGGGCGGCATCCGGGGCTGGTGTGCGGGTGGAAAGACGCAGGGTACGTCGAGATTCTCGTCGGAACGAGTTTCCTGGGGCAAGGGATGGTGGGGAAGATGGGGAGGATCAGGGAGGCGCACGAGAGGGCGCGGATTGGGAGGGAGTATCTGCGGGTTGGTGGGGATGGTGGGGATGGGGAGGACTATGTGGAGGCGTATGCGGGGTTGGGGTTGCCGGTGCTGCGGTTGAGGGGGGGGAGGGTGTTGAAGAAGACGACGTACTTCCGGTTTGTTTACCGGTTTCATTGCGAGCTTGCGGATATCTGCAAGTATGCGGATGGGAGGAGTCTCAAGAACAAGTACGTGTTGGATGAGGCGAGTTGGGAGGCTTGCCGCGCGTACTTGGAGCATCGGCTGCCGCTGATGAGGAGGGCGGAGGCGGAGGTCAGGAGGCAGCAGAGGGAGAGGGACAGGGCCGCTGAGAGGCAGAGGGTGCAGGATGAGATGCGGCGGAAGGTCGCGGAGGCGGCGAACGCGCTGCAATCGGTGACCCAGGAGGAGACGGATGATGATGCGGCGGAGTCTTCTCTTGAGTGACGGAATTCAGCTGCTTTTCTTGGTGGGCTTTGGTGTTGTCTCCCTGGCTGCTTGCGACGTTTGCTTTCCCTCACTTTCGATTATCACGACCCACGATGGTGCTTTAGCGCGAATACCACACTATGTAGCGTTTTCATTCAGATCTTTGTGATCCCAAACGGCTTCTGCTCTGTGGTGTGACATGTACATTTCGATGGTAGAAAAGCTGACACTGGCATCAAACTGCACGAGACGCATATGGGTAGCGGAGAGAATTGGCGGTGATCAAGTTTCATCCAGAAAGGTACATGTCATTCAAAGTAGAATCATCTCAATTGCTTGCATGTCCCGAAAAATCAATCCAATACTCTTGCACTTCTCCGAAGCGAACTCCGCACTCAACCACCACAGCTCAATACTTACAAGAAAAAGGCTCGTCTTAGCTTCACTCTTGATGGACATGCACCAGAGAGTTACTAATCGCCAGCACCAACGCAGAGGTGCGAGCCCAATCGCTGGCGTCCCTCCGCCTTGCTCTGTCAGCAACAATAAAAACCCAAAATGGTTGGTCTCAAGGAGTTCTGCCGCTGTTCGAATCTCGTATGAAGATTTATCGGTTTAAAATACCCGAGGTCACCTTCGAGAACGATCGCGGGAATCCAAGAGCAAGCTTGCGTCAAATATCGTATTGGGCGAACCCATCGATAAGTGACGACAAGCAGGCTCCACCACATTATATGTGGTGAAGTTCCGGACTCAAAGCACAAGAGCAAGTGATGGGCTCAAGGCAGAGTCGGAAAGGAACAATGCCGAATTGGTCCTTAGCAAGCCTGCAAGCAGGTGTTGCTAATCCGGAAGGATGGTACCAAAACGGACTGGTGCCAGCGCTGGAGCTCACGAGGAGTCGCTTGCCGGGCTTGTCAATCCCCACCTGATCGGGATCCTCACCTGATGATGTTGCACTGCAGGCCGTTGGAACTTGCACGCTCAGCGCCTCCAGAGAGCAGACCAGACCCAACGGGTCAGCTGCTCAAAGATGTACCGCATCGCGGACTCGGCGAGAATGATGTCGGACTCGCCGCCCACGGTGTACGGCTGGAGGCAGTCAACCTCGAGCTTGAAGGCGCCTTGCTGGATGTGCAAGTACGACCTCTTGCGGAGCTGGATAGGCCTCTCGAAGAGAAGCGTCTCCGTGCCCAAGTGCGGCTCCTCCTCGCCGTTCCCAAGCAAAAGCAGCTGCTGCAGCTTTTCCTTTTTCGCCAGGCCTTCCCTCATCTTCTCCCACTTCTGTTCGGCCCGCTGTCCGCCGAACGAGGTGATGGGAATGATCCGTACGATCCCATCTTCGTCGGGGCCACCCCAGATGAGGACCGGATGGCCCTCAAAACCGTCCACGCGCTCCTGGCATCGGAGACGTTGGCGAATGATCGAGCTGGGCCCGATCTTGCCGAAGTCCAGCCATGCGAGCCTTCCTGGAAATGCCCAGTGAGGCTCTTTGGCAGCGGTGTTGTCGTTGCCAGGAGATGAAGGGGAAGGTTGGGGGGATGGAGGGGGGGATGGAGAGGCGGTGGGAGGAGACGAAAATGAGGGGATGGATTCCCGGGCGAGAGGAGAGAGAGAAGAAGGTGGGGAAGAAGGAGGAGAGAGGGGGGGAGAGGGGGGGAGAGAGGGGCGCGCTGCCGGGCCGGGAGAGGTTCTCTTAAGCATGGCCGCATAAGAGATGGGCGCCGGTGGCGCAGCTGTTGAGTTCTCCATTGTGAATGGAGAGAAAGATGGAGAAATGGAGTGAGTGAGAAGATAGACGGTGGTGGTTGTCTATGCTTCAAAGATGAACTCCTCGGATGTTCCTTGGAACCAAAACTGCGGGAAGAGCGAGGTTTTGTATCCTCATTCTCATTCCCGTTTAGAGCCAATGCCCGCTAGGGCTTGGCCTGAAAAACTCGTTCATGATGGTTCCAATGGGCCACAGGTTGAGGAGCACGCCTTGGTTCCTGGGTTTCCAGCCCTCTTAGGATCGGACGGAGCTTGGAAGACCCCATTGCAAGGTCGTTGGGCCCCTAAGGCCGGCTAGATTGGAGTATGAATCAATCAATCAACCAAGGTCGTTGGGCCCCGAAAGCTCTTCGAACAGCCAAAGCGGCAACAGGAGACATTTGCCAACAGTGCAGTACTTCAGGCGAGGAGTTTCGCCTGAAAGATGCAAAAAGCATGACCGCGTTCAGTTTCCCGCTCAGTGTGGGTTCTCATGACTCCCAGCTTCGTAGGGCTGGATTGTGGAGCAGCCACCCTTGGAAGAACGGAAGGGAGGAGAGGCAGACGCGCGTCCTAACGGAAGCTTCCTGACACGTTGCTGCAAGAAGTACGGTTTGCGGGATGGGAATCGAGGATGGGAATCGAAGGGCAGCGACGGACGTGGAATTCGAGTTGCGGTGTCTGGGTGACCTGGGTCCAGTGAGCACTCTGGGTCCCAGTCTGTTTGGCCAGCATGGAGCATGTGTCGCTGGCGGCGGCTGGTATGGAAGATAGACACGATTCAGGAGGCATTGGCGACAAGTGACTTGCAGTGTGTCGGTGGAGGCGGTCGGTGGAGAAGTAGGACACGATTCAGGAGCTATTTGGGACAAGCAACTTGCAGCGTGTCGCTGGCGGCTGCCGGTGGAGAAGATGAATACTATTCAGGAGCCATCGACGGCGCTGGCAACTGCGGGTGGGGAAGTTGGACACAAAGCAGGAGCCATGGGCGACGAGCGACTTGATTGGAGGCACGCGGCGGGGAGTTCCTCCCTCGTGGCTTCCTCTTCTACGAACGGCAGCCGTCGGCAGCGCTCCATCTCTTGCAATTCTGCAATGATAGCCAAACCCCTTGTTCCTGAAAGCGTTCCTGAAAATTCAAACGTCACGGCCCACGGGGTAGACGTGAAACGGGCGCCCTGGCAAGCCAGCGGCGATGCGCTACCGTGGTCCGTGGACAGCATATATACCAGCGTACCGTGGATCCATCTCTGGACCCCGTTGGAAACGTGCAGCGGCGTAAATTCCGGGGGGCATATATAATGCAAAACAGCGACTTTTTCTACCATCCAGCCGATAAAGGTTACGTGGCTCACTGGTTTACCTGCCCACGACTCCTAGGCAACGCTTGGGGATTAAAGCGTCATGGATACCAAAAGAAGGCGGTGGTCCCCCGTGTCGCCTTCCTGCAGCGGTCCGGCTTACCGGTGCCGCACGGCCAGCTTAGGGAGGCCTGCAGGTCCTTGCCCATGTAGTGTTGCACCAACGCGTCCGGGTGGCGCAGTTGGTCCGGCCGTGTGGTGTTGCCGTCCGGGGTTCAATTCCTGGCAGCTTCAGCTTCAGTCTTTTTGCTTTTTTGCACCGCTGGAGAACAGAGAGTCGGTCGGCGAGCGCCCCTTCCCGGCGCAGAAGGAGCCCGCCCACGCGCCTTCCGTAATGTCAATCGTCTTTCCCCACCTCTCGTCGCTGTCGATGATGCCCTCTTTTTTGCTCATCGTCATCCGCTATCATGGCCAACTCCATATTCTCACCAAAGCGCAAGTCTGCCGCCATGGCAGATGGTGAGGCTCAAAACGAATCCAGCGACCAGCTGCTCATCAAGGACGAATTATGCTCTGACTGTCACCGCGACCCATTAGGTAGATCCCATTGCATCTTCACTTCAAGACACGGTGCACTCTGACCTCTTCGCGTTCAGGAAGTCTCAGCTTTGGCCGCCAGCATACACCCACACACAATCCACCCAGCTGCACACTTCCACATGATACCATGCACAGCCCCATCAATAGTCCCGGATCCCCCATTCTCGGCTCACTAGATGCATCCCCACCACCACCATCAGCCCGCATCACCTCAACCGCCAAGCTCACTGCGCTCCGAGCCGCTGCGGCTACCAAGCACGGAACCGCCAAAGCTACCGCCTCGGCATCAATTCAACCCAACACCCACCTCGGCCCGCTCGATCAACGCTCCCAGATCGCGCAGCGGGCTTCGCATGTTGAGAAGCCAAGCACTCGCCGTCCAACCCCCCTTCCCACCACCGCGTCAACACCATCATCGAAGCAGCCCTGCGCGCTCAACGCGTCTACATCTGAGATATGGGCGCCCCTATCATCTGAATCACAGGGTGACTCGGCAGACTGGTACGCTTGGCAACCTCGGCACTATACTGATCCATCTCGGGATCAGATTCACAAGCGGCTAAAGACTGCGGGGCAGAAGTCGGTAGCCCAGAGCGATGAGCTCGATGAGCTACCGGAGAATGAGATGACGAAGGTAACGAACGGGATTGGCGGGCAGGCGGTGCCGAGGAAGGAGTATGAAGACCAGCGAGGACACCATCATGAGCAGCACGAACGTCATGACCAAGGCGACGCCCAAATTGCCCCACAGCAGCAGCAGCAGCAGCGCCGCGAGGATCACGGTAATCCCAAGAGCAACCAAGAGCAACAAAGGCGGACGCAAGTGCGAGTCGACCAGACGCCGCCGGCCCGGCAATTGACCCAAGAGCAGCAACAGCGCCCGGCACCAGCCCGACATCACGTCACTGAAGAGGAATCACGCACTACCCCGGCCCCCGCATACCATACCGCTCCGCCGCAGCTGCAGACGCTCAGCGGTGCCGTCCCGTCATCGCAAAACTCGCTGGACGTACAGAAGCTCATGACGTGGTCGTTGGATAGAGAACTGCTGCCGCGGGTTCGGAAGGTCACGCACACGGTGACGACGGTGGTCTATGATTTCGAGCCTACCAGTACTGGTTTTGGTGCTACCATCGAAACGGTCGAAGGCGGTACTGTCCGTCGGCAGCGCGAAGGCAACAACGCGGTACGTGATTGGGGTTGACGGGGGGACCGAAACCGTTGGACCCTGAGCCGAAGTTGATGATTGATCGATTGATCAATTGACTCATACTCCGATCTAGCCTGAGACGAAGTTATGCCAACAGTTTCACATGTCGTTTGGTTTCCCCACATCCCTTTCTTCCTTTTTTTTGTGTGTGTGTTTCTCCAAGTACCAAGGATACTATTCGCAAGGAAAGCCTGCAGCTTCTATTCTATGACGCTGAAAACCTACCTCCTATAGATGAAACATCACGGAGATAGTCCTATAGCTTCTTCAGACATATACACAAACCTACATGTAGCTCGAATTGAAAGCCCGACCTACTTTTGACCCTCCTCCTTTTCCTTTGCCTTTTCCTTTTCCATTTCCTCCTCCTCCCTCTCCCTCTCCCTCTCCTTCCTCCTCTCCTCCAACCCCTCCACCCCCTTCCCCCACGCCCCCGCCCTCCGCCCCCACGTCATCGTCCCCCACACATGCGTCCACCCAATCTTCGGCGGCGGCCCCGGAAACGTCCTAAACGGACTAGCAGTAGCCGGCCCACCGTCCCTCACTTCGTCCACGTCGCTCGCCGCGCCCATGCCTTCCGCCACATCGACGCCGCTGCCATCCGCTTTCACTACCTCCCGTTGTTTTTGTTGTTGTTGCTGTTGCCGTTGTTGTTCCAACGCCGCGCGCTCCGCGACGGGGACTTCCCACCTCGCCCGCACCTCGCGCGCGACGGGGGTCCACCACGAGGCGTTGTTGCTGTCCACATTGCTATCGCGATTGTTATTGTTGCCATCGTCGCTGTGACCGCGGGCCCACCAGCGCGCGCCGCACATTTCCCACAGGCGCGAGCGCGCGCGCTTGTAGGCGAAGCGCTCGTCTTCGCCGGTGAAGGCGGTCGCGTGGCCGAAGTTTGGGGCGGCGCGTGGTGGGAGAGTCGTGGCACTGCTGCTGCTGCTGCTGCTGCTGCTGCCGTTGTTGTTGTTGGTGGTGGTGGTGGTGGTGGTGGAGGAGGAGGACGAGGGCGAGTGGTATGAGTAGTCGCGGTCTAGGCCGAAGGAGCCGGTGTATGTGCCGCGGCGGACGCGGTTGGGCGGGTCGTCTTCGAGGGCGTCGGGGGCGAGCATCGTGGGCGTGGATTCCTCGCGGGAAGGGGGGTCGTCGTCGACGTTGTAGGAGGAGATGTTGGGGCGGAAGGGGGCGGTGGCGTCTTGGTAGATGTCGGAGAAGGTTTCGGAGTAGACGGCGTCGCTGTCGTTGTCGTTGTCGCTGTCTTGTTGCTGTTGGTGTTGTGGTGGGGAGGGTGATGATGATGACGACGACGACGAAGGGGTGGAGGCCGCCCGTGCTGCTACGGCTGCTGGTCGGGATTCCGGGAAAAAGATGTCGTCGGGCCCGCGGGCGGCGGTGATGAGGAGCTTGCAGCGGGCTTCGTAGAGGGCGTCGAGGAGGGTGATGAAGCGCCGCGCTTCGTTCTTTTGGAGGAGGGTGAGGACGGGGACGTCGGTGAGGATGAGCGTGTGGAACGTCGAGGCCAGCGTAATGTAGTCGGCGGGACCGAGCTCTCTGGCGCAGAGTTCGGAGAAGGTCCAGGACGTTACGCCGTTGTACTGGCGGGGGACGGTCACTTGACGGCCGTAGACACGGATCGTGCTGGGAGACCAAGGTATTTCGGGAGAAGTGACACCTGATGCTGTTGATTCCGCTGCCTTGAGCTTCAGGAGCCATTCTTTGTGCTCCGATGTTGATTCCTCAATGGAAGGCTTGACAAAGTAGTTCTTTGGCATCGACGCCATCTTCGGGACCGAGTCCTTGGTCTGCGAGTCGGATGGTAGTTTCGCAGCCGAGGTACCGTCGCCTGCCATGGCCGCGTCAACGGCGGTTTCCAAACCTCTCTCGGCTTCGTGGACTGCGGCCTCAGACTCGCTTCTCCTGTAGTCCTTGCCGCCCTCCATCTCCCATACCTCACATCTGGTCTTGAGCACTTCGAGAAAAGGAGCAAAGTCACCACGTCCAGCAAACCTGTGATCGCTCCGGGCTCTCACACCGAATCTCCACCTCAAGGAGTCCATCCGTGTTGGCGGTGGGGTGAACTCCATACCAGCGGCTTTCGCCAATTCCTCGGGCATCCGATTGCTCGTTGCAATCAACACGCCACCCAGATGGAAGAAGCTTGTCAAGAGGTTCGACATGATCTTCGACGCCGCACGGTCCGGGAGTTGAAATTCGTCAAGGAAGAGAATGGGCGATGTCTCAATCATATCACGTGCGAGGACCAGCAGTGAATGCTCGTCGTCAAAGACGGAATTGCCGAAGAAGGTGGAGCTTCTTGTACGGCGCAGCGTCTCAAGTTTGGCCAGGGTGTCGAGCATGAAGGTGTTGAAGTGCCAGCGGCGCTTCTTGCGATTGGGCAGGCAGTCGGCGAAGAGGTCGATCAGCATGCTCTTGCCCGTGCCGACCTCGCCGTGAAGCATCAGGCCTTTCGGCGAGTCGAGCTGCATGGCCTGCTCGTGGCTGGTCAGCACACGCGTCAGGGCCACGCTGTCGCGCTTCTCCTTCTGCGCGAGCAGCGAGGACCAGAAGCCGCGTGGGTGGACATGGCGGTTCTCCTCGGCCGAGGTCTTGGCGCGGCCATTGGTGCCGACGACACGGCTGAGCTGGTGCAAGCGGTGGCTGTACTCGGTGGTGGGCTCATAGTCCTTCAGGCGCTCGTAGAGCTTCTGCAGATGGAGCGCTGCAGCGGTGTCAGCCGGGGGCCGGCGGTTTCGTGTGAGGTGAGCTATGACGTACCGAGGCGATGCTGGGCAGGATCGGGGCGGATGCGGTTCGTGGCCAGCAACGCACGGTAGAGCACGAGAGGGTTGGTGATGGCGACCCCGGTCGAGTACTTGCGGACCAACATGGAGCCAGAGACATGCAGGCACGCGCGACGGCAGGGGCGAAGAAGGCTGTTCCGAACTCGGCGGCGATGGTGGAAACGGAGCAGATGTGCGCCTCAGGCCGCCGCCGCCCGCCGTACTAGGCCGGGCGGCAGACTACGGCGCGCGCAGCGGACGCGTCGCGCACAGGCGGAAATGCACCGGCGCGCGGCTGCAGCTCCCGCCGCCCGCCACCAGCAGAACCAGCCCGTGTCAACACCAGTTTAGCTCCTGTGTCGGGCTAGGGCGCCAAACAATCTCGGCCGAATTAGGCAGCTGTGATAGCTGCCGGCCCGGTCTCGATGCTGACGGCTCAGGTCCTGCCGCTCCCCCCAGACCCGGCGTCATCAGGCGCCCGCCACGTGCCCGTGGCCCCACCCCAGCCCGACACACAAGCTTCTCGTCTCCGACCGTCGGTGCGAAGCCAAATCGCCAGGACGTTGGAAGTTGCGGCAATTCGGAACTCAAAGGGATCCAGCTGCAGCCGCGTTTCGTAACAGATCGTGAACATCATCGACACCATGCGCCAAGGCCCCGCTCAGGGCAGCCCGCGTGCTGACCGCCCCCATTCCATTCCCCAGTGCCCGGCAAATCAACGCCTGTCTCTGCAACTCGTGCGGCTCCGAGCCTTGCTCAGCCGAATCTGACGTGAGTAGACGTTCGACCCGCAACTCTGCCTTCCCCAAAAAGCACGCGCTTGTTGCCGCTTTCGGTTACTTGCAGCATGGCAGCGAATGGTCGTGGAGCATACTGTCTTTTGACATCTCCCTGCCTGATGGAGCCTTACTGCCGGCGGCTCGAGCTCCTTCGTCTGCCTTTGCGGCTGTGCCCTGCCCATGCTCGATCTGCTGATCCCTACGGTCCTCGCTGACACACGGACACCCTCTCCAAATCAACGGCCGGCTATTGTTTCCCCGCGGCTAGCTTGTTTCCATACCTTCCTTTCCCATAGTCAGCCCTAGCGCCATCAAAATCCCTCGTGGCTGTGTCCCTCCTCTGGTGGATACGAGACTATGCTGCTAAGCTCCAAATTGGCCCAAATCTCCTCTCGGGTTCATGTTTCCTGCTTGTTGCGCTTAACTCTTTCAGCTTTCTGACTCTACGCTTCCTTTCCAATTGAGTCCAGTGCTGTGACTCAAATCCATGTAGCACTGCTTGGTGGAAAAGTGCAGCACCCGGCGCACGTCGTTCGTCGTGCTCAATTATCGGGCCAGTCTTCGCGAAGTATCTCTTCAATTGCTCGTGACAGCTCATTTCTGCTGAACGTAGGGCCCCAACAAGCGGGATGGAGTTTCGATATCTTGCAATGCATGCCCACTCCAGGCTAAGGAGCTCAGTGAAGATCATAACTCCATCCCTCGAACGCAATCTTACACGTATCATCCCACCTCGGTACGCCAGCGTGCATCAGAATACGACCTGTCTATGAAGGTCGGAAGGTTCCGAGCAAACCCCCGAAACACCGGCAAAGGCCTACACAGTGAGAAGAATATACGTACCGACCTTTTGATCAGGTAGCTGTACAGGATGTTCAAAGCAGAGCAAGGATCTTTGTTGGTATCTATATGGATGTCCCCTATGACATGACGGACATAAAGGTTACGGCAGATTCCGCAAAAGGATCGGGATGACAGCGGTAGAGGCTGGAACGATCAACTCAGTTCCGCTATCAGCATTTACTACATTAATGGCTGTCACACCGCGTGGAATAGTAACCACTTGTCTATCACGCTCTCCCGTAGTCTAACGACAGGGATTGCCTTTTGTTAGCATACAGCCGTCATTCAGACTACGAAGTCATTCAGCTGAGCAGACCAGCAACAGCGCAAAGTAACGCGCATTGGCGTCCTCCGATCTTTATGCTGTGCGATGTGTGTCACAGAGTTGAGTTTCGAGCAGCAGTCCCGACTCCTCAGAGACTCAAGGTCTTCGATACCCTCATCACCAACACCAATTCTTCACGCACGAGTCAACCCCATCCTCTCCTCAATCACACCCACAATCTCCTTCCACTCCTTCATGCCCCCGCTCCCAGTATCCCCACACGCAATCGTCTTCTCAATCGGTCTCAACACCTCCACCCACCCGCCATTCGCAACGCCCCACTCCTCCTCCAACACCCTAACCTGCTTCGCCGTAACCGGGTGCTCCCACATGGCCGTATTCATCGCCGGCGCCACCACGATCCTCTTCTTCCTCGTCCTCACCACCGCCGCCCCGCCCTCCTCCCCACCACCACCCACCGCGCCCTCCACCCCCTCCACATCCGGCAGCCTCACCGGATCCAACACGCCCATCGTATCCCACGCCCTCACCGTCGACAGCAGCAACCCGTCGCACACGCCCCCCACCATCTTCGCCATCGTGTTGGCGCTCAGCGGCGCCACCACAAGGATATCCGCCCACCGCCGCAGCTCGATGTGCAGGATGCTGTTGCCGCGCACCCACGGCTCGCGCCACTCGTCGGCGTCGAGGTAGACGCCGTCGACGTTGGGCAGCGCGGCGACGGCCGCGAGGTCGGGCTGCTCGGCGGACTGGCCGGCCAGGAAGGCCGCGGCCGAGCCGGTGAGGACGATGCGGATGGAGAGGTTGCGGTGCGGGGCGAGGGCGGTGACGATGCTGGGGAGCTTGATGGTGGCGACGGAGCCGGAGGACGCGAGGAGGAGGTGCTTTTTGGTGTCGTGTTGGTGGGCGGAGGCTGTGAGGGGGGGTGGCGTGGGGCGCGGGCGCGGTTGGGGGGGTTGGAGGGGTTGTTGTTGTTGTTGTTGTGTGGTGGGCATTTTTTGGTGTTTTTGCGCGATGGATGTCACGGGTGTTTTTCTGGGGGTTGGGTTGGAGCGCAGTTCACGGATTGGCGAAATGTAGGGGTCATCGAACGGTGGGGCGCATGGCGAGTCGAGGCAACGGGCGTGAGGTGGTGTTCGGACGAGTCGGGGTCGTGCGATATGTCAGCGCCCGCGGCGGCGATGTCATGACGAGATCTGCGGCGAACTTTCTGTGTGACAAACGCACGCCGCCGCCGACGCCGCCACCACGCCTCCGCCGAACAACGTTGCTCTCCGCAGAAACCCTCCACACAACGCAGATTCGCGTATCCTGACCCAGCCATGTTCTCGCGGACCGCACTCTCCAGCGTAGGAACTCGCATTGTTGCACCAATTTCCTCCGCTCGTTGCTGACAATCGACCGCCTGCAGGCCTTCCGCGCCGCCGCGCGCCCATCGCGCAACCCGCTCACCTTCGCTCGCTTCGCACCCCTCCAGATCCGCTTGCTCTCGCAGGAGACCCGCACCGCGATAGACCAGGCCGTTTCCAGCGCGCCCGTCGTTCTCTTCATGAAGGGTACCCCCGAGATGCCGCAGTGTGGATACTCGCGGGCCAGCATTCAGATTCTCGGCATGCAGGGTGTTGACCCCAGCAAGTTCACCGCGTTCAACGTGCTGGAGGACAATGAGCTGCGGGCAGGTATGTGGACACGATCTCACGGACAATGTATGGGTGGGGCCGTCGTTGCTAACGGGCGTGCAGGTATCAAGGAGTACTCGGAGTGGCCGACCATCCCGCAGCTCTACCTCAACAAGGAGTTTGTGGGAGGCTGTGACATCCTGATGTCGATGCACCAGGACGGCTCGTTGGCCAAGCTTCTGGAGGAAAATGGCGTGCTGGTGCCCGCCGAGGAGGAAGGCTCGCAGTAGACGCGTCTAATGACTGGATATGAAGCAATCGGACGAGTATAGAGCCTGTATAATGGGGGCTGTTTGCCTATATTCTTTTCTTGTAACTTTAGCACGCGCATGAGTGATGCGGCTGCAACGTTTTTTGTTCTGTTCTCCCCTCCTCTCGCGCTCATGCCCGATCTGGTTGTGTCTCGCTCGCGCTTTCCTCTCATTTCTTCGGCCTCCTCAATCCTTAGGTTTCACTCTCAGCTCACCCGCTCACCAAACCAATCCACCATGGCACCGCGTATTTTGCAAAACAGTGCGGCTTCCCGCCCCCGCGCTCACTTCACCGCAAAGCCAGAAGCCATCGTTCACACCTCCAAGATGTTCAAAAACCATGCCCAGCACAATACCACAGCACGGAGCAAGGCAGCGCCGCTCACCAAGTACGAGCTCACATCCAAGCCTCACGGCATCTCCAAATACAAATCACAGGGACGTGGCCCGACCCGCCAAGTTCGCAAACCAGACCATCCGCTCTTCATGCTCTTCGACGGTAACTAACCCACCTCATCCCCACCCCTACCTCCTACCTCCCCATCCACCAACCCCTCCAGCCGCCTCTCCAGCCACTGCAACCCTCCCCTCTCCCCATCAAAGCGCTCACCCCCTCCTCCCCCTCACAGAATCGTCAACCACCTACCGCAACACCATCATCACCAACGCCCAAGACTCCCTCCTCGCCACCCGCCACGCCCTCGAACACCGCCTAACCAGCACCAACGGCGCCGGCGAACAGCAACAGCAGCAGCAGGAGGAGGAGGAGCACAACCCACCCGCCCGCAACACCACTCCGCCCAACCCCTTCGCCGCCGCCGCCGCCTTCTCCCCGCCGCCGGATCCCAACCGCCTCCCCACGGCCGCCGAGCTGCGGGAATCGCACAACGCCCTCGTCGCCAAGGTCACTGCGCCGTTTGGCGAGACGAAGGTCGTGCGTGGCCGTGGCGGTATCAAGGCAGGGAGAGGAGTCGACGACGACGCCGCCGCCGCCGCCGCGCATGATGGTGGTGGTGGTGGTGGGGGGCAGCAGAAGGGGGAAATGGAGGAGGTGGGTGATGATGTCCTGGCGGCGGGGCAACAGGGACAGCAGCCGCTGGCGGCGGTGATGGCGGATTTCGCGGCGGTGGTGGCGCGCGAGGAGAAGAGGCTGCGCGAGCTTGGGGGCAGGTGGGTGCAGACGAGGGCGGAGATACGGTTGTTGGCGGAGGACATATTCGGTGAGGCGGCTGTGAGGGATATGGTGAAGGGGAAGAAGGGGAAGGCGGGCGGGGAGGTGGTGGAGGAGGTTGGGAGGGGGTTGGGGAAGGTTGAGGTGGAGGCGTTGAGGAGGGTTGTGGAGGAGATGGTGGGGGAGGCGGCGGGGGAGGCGGAGCGCGTGAGGGAGGCGGAGAGGAAGGTGAAGAGGGAGCAGAGGAAGATGATATTGGCGACGGTGAAGAGGATGGAGGAGTTGTAGTTCGGTGGGGCTCGAAATATCTGTTGCGGGTAGAGGATGGCTGAGATGAGAGGGCTGGCTGGATGGTCATACGGTCGATCAGAAGTGAACTTTGCTGCGACGTTAGGAATATGGACGAGGGAGTCTTATGACTGGTATTTTACGGACACGTAGCACGTGTGACAGGATGAGAGGCTAGTACATCGCTATCAATTATATTTCGAGCATCACGAGGTTTCTTCTACTCTAATGTCTTCACCTTGAATATCTGAAGTCAATGGAGCGCATTTGGCAATTCAGAGCAGAACTTTGTCGACTTTGGGAATTCTATGCTCTAACTCTCTCGTCCAGCGACAATGTTACTATACTCGGAATTCCATGGAAGAGTAATCCACAGCTGTTGATGCAGTAGGCTGAGTCTCAGGGTTCACAACTCAGCGCATACGAATTACCTCGCCGTAATGCCACGGTGAGTGCCGAAAAATCGATTGACCTACGACAATCCTTTGCTTGGGCAGTTGAAGCAGATATCCGGGCGTAGATGTAAGTATCAAAACTCCACGAATACATTCGGATATATGATCTCATTATCCATGCAAAATTGGTGTCGGTGGGGTCCATTTCTTTCCGCACCCACCACCGTGATGCGGTTGGCAGACCGAAATTTTGCACCGGGGCACCTGAAGCTCACCGAAGTCTCCGTGATTCTTGGTCGTAGCTGCTGAGTCGCCATCATCTTCTCATCCTTCAAGGTGATAATCGATTCCCAAACGAATATGTGTGTGATTGCCTGCAAATAGCGGTCCCGAGAGCTCGCAGAGATCCGCTCAGACTCAATTGCGCCTCGCACCGAGTTCAACTAATACAGCCCTCTGGAATCGTTCGAATCTCGAGCTCAATATCACAAGGGGATATAGAAGAGATATAAGTACCTTGGGTACTCACGGGAAACTGACGCCCAAGTCTAACGGCGGCACCAACTGAAACCTACAGTTCTCTCTTTAAGCATAACAGGCATCATCAACACAAGAGTACGGTGTTTAGGAGCCAGATACATCTTTCAGAGGGCAAAATAGTAATCATGTGTCCGCCCGTACGCCGAATCGGATGATATCTTCCGCGCGCGACGCAAAACAAATCCCAAAATCCCCGCTGGGTAGCCCGAGACTTCCAGGCCCCCTTCCATTCCTGGTTCTAAGGCAAGACACAAGTTGATGTACTGAAGAGCTGTCCAGCATTGAACACTACACGTTGATCAAACACGGCGCTCACGGCGCTTAATCGCAAACAGCAAACGGACAGGGCAGCCGCGTGCACCGGCAACTCGCAGCGCCGCGCAAGCGGAGGCGCTCACGCCGAGATTTTTTTTTTCTCGACAGCCGCGGACGCGTGCGCGGTGGCCAGGGATTCCGTATATGAATTGTTCCGTTCCTCTCCGCATTCATTCTGTGCCTCCACAAACAAGTTTTATTGTGGGAAGTTGACCCGGTTCCAATCCATCGTCCACTTACTTCCCTCAGACACGAATGTCCCAAATCCATTTCGGTCGGCCGTATGTTGTGGGGTTTTAGAGTTGTAAAAGGACCATCCATAACGCATTGTGGAATCATGCTGAGTTTCTGCATTTAGAGATGGTGCTGATGATGCCTCAGCGGGAGATGTTGATGATTTGGACCAGAAACCCGGACGAAGGAGGCAACTGTGGGTAGATCCTGTTCGTTATGTCGGCAGCGAGAGTCACAACTTCGTCTTCACAATCACGGCTGAACGGAACCAAGAGTGTGGCTCCTGCAAGGTGTGTGAAGGCGTTGTTGGAAATAAAGTAAGACAACCCCTTTATAACCCAGGCGGCCGCCTGCCACTGCGTAGGCCGGCAGCACGATCGCACGGGACATCCTGCAAGCAGATGCACCCAAAATAGGATACCATGTCGCCAACGGAGTCAACAGGGCGCGCTCGTCGTTTGAATATGTTAGGCTTGCCGGCTCACCAAAGGGCAAAGCCACCAAAGTCTCATAATACTTTTCCTTCGTGGAGACAGGAAGCCAGCCCGTTGCACGTTACAGCCACAACAGCAGCACCCTCTCCATCGGTCTCGACGAAGCTTCAAGACACGCAGCATAAGAATTCGAGCTGCATGTTCTCCGATTCCACATGAACCTCATTACCATCACCCATTATCGATGCTGTTCAGCATTCCCATGAAAAGAAAGAGTGTGTAAGCGTCTGGTTCGTTGTTGGCTTATGGGTAGAAAATAACACCCTCTCAAACGACTCCCAACAAGGCCTCTAAAAGTATTCCCTAGTGCAACGTCCGAGTAGCAGTCATCTTCTTCTTTACGATTGTGAAATGCAAAAAACTGTTCAGGCAAGCGGATGTGCTTGCCTCCTCTCAGGGAATAGTAACGATCACCAGTTAAACCCTTGCGCAGCTCATCGCTCGAAAAACTGCGCGAGAAGCAAAAAACGAATTACAACGTGAGGACCAATTTGGCCATCACATGGCTGGGAATCGAATCGAAGCCATGAAGGATGGCAAAAGAAATCGACCCGCTTATATTTACGTGGGCACATTTGCACCACTTGTCCACACAAAGGTTCGTTGTAAGTCGATTTCTTCCGTAGCCCACTGTGCCCCGAGGTTGGATGTCTCCGCCAATGCGTTAGCATACAGGGAGAATGATTCCAATTATTGGCATACCATATAGCAAAAAGATCAATCGACTGAACGGCAAAGTGGAAAACATCATCCTTAACCCGAGCATGGACATCACACATCAAATCACACACCAGTATCAAGGTTCATGACTGATTATTCCATCAATTGATTATACAGCGCAGGGTGCCATTGTCACCTCGGGGTGTCATCCATCCGCTGCTTCGTATCTTAATCACCATCCGTACCCGACCTTCGTGATCAAAAGGGAAGAAGAACAAGAGGCTCATCACTTCGTTTCCGCAGTCTCATCCCAAAATAAGAACGCGCATTAAATCCCCTTTCACCCTCTAGTCGAAGGGGTTGGTGCGGGTGCCCCACCAAGTGAGGGTCAAGGCCAGGCCGACAGTCTCCAGAAGCCTAGCGACGCCGCCGACGGCAACCTGCTCAAGAGGACGCTTCTCGGTGATGACGTGGGCGATGAGCTACATTCCACAGCATTAGCACAGATTCCAACCCGAAAACAAAAGCCGACCATCCCCAGCGTGGTGGATGCATCGTTGGATCAAGACTCACCGAAGGCGCAGAGCTGGCGAAGAAGATGAGACCGCCGAGGTAGGCGGCGCCCTTGTAGCTGAGGGTGCCGGTGGCGTTGATCAGGGCGCCGACGCCGTACGCCTGCACGGCGCTGCCCAGTAGGCTCGAGCCGTAGCTGGCCGCCGCAGTCGCCGCCTCCTTGGACTTGAAGAACTCCTCCTTGGAGTTGGCGGCCTGCACTTGCCTGTACGTATCGCCGAAGACGGGGCCCAGGACGGCCAGCGAGACGGCGTGCGTGTAGGCCGTGCCGAGGGCAATGGCCGAGGGCTTGACGGGAGGGAGGTCTGGAGGGTTTGGTCAGTGACGGGGTACAAGGGAGGGAGGCGACTGCGGGCGAGGGACACGTACAGTGAAGAGTGGCCATTGTTGCGGTGTCGAGGAGTTGTGTCGATTGGGAGTTGTTGAGATGAGTAAGTCGTGAGGAAGGGATGGGGTTGTGTGGTAGGTGGAAGTGTGACAAGAGACGAGGCTCTCTCTCTTTAAGAAGAGGCGCGCGGCTGCTGTGATGATGACGAAACCCTGCACGCTTTGGGACGCCCTTCGGTTTTCCAAGGAGCAAGAGCGAAGCGGAGCGGTTCCCGGAGGAACAAGGCAGGCCAGAGGCGCCACACTAAGGGCCAGAACGCCAGTCCACCCAGTAAATAGAAAGAAGCACCACCGCTGCCGTCTGCCGTCCTCATCCACGCCCACCCTCGGCCTGCAGCAGTTGCAGCCTTTGGCTCCCACAGCTGCCTACGCCGTCCGCCGTCCCTCGCCCCTCCAGCGTCGCCAATGCCATGACGTGGAAGCAGAGAAAAGCTGCGCCATAGGGCATTATGTCGGATCGACGTCATGACGGCTTGGCGCACGGCCTGTGGCTGGTGACGCAGAAAGCCAGCTGCGAGGAGCTATGGCCTCCTCTCTTCCCCGCGCAGTCCAATCGGCAATGGAGGAAGCTGGCGCAAATGCTGAATCTGACATCGAGATCACGTATTTGCCCGGCCACTGGTCCGCGGCCCTTGTGCGACATCATCATCTCCGACGTGAATTTCCTTCTGCCACCTTCTGGCCCTTTCGGATGTGGGCCCCCCACCACGCCCGGGATCGCAGCTTCGATCACTTGTGCAAATCATCAATCCCCATCGCGCACTGCCGCATTCTAGTCCTTCTCGGTCCGCTGCGACGCGTTTGCTCTACCATTCCCGCACAGCTGGGACTCGGTGAGCTGAAAAGTAAGTCATTATTGATGTTATGCGTCTCCCCAGTCCTGCATTGATGACGCCACACGCGCGTCTTGCCGACCCGACGCCAACACCGCCCCACGATGTATGTTCCTGGCTCGGCATGCATGCAACTTTTTGCGGCTCGCTTTTTATTTTTGCGGGGGATCCGCCCCGAGAAAGACCAGAGCCGCCGCCACTGCCCCACATGCTCAGACGTCAGGTGGGTCATCGCTTCACTCAATTGTCCAGCCCCCGTAATCGCCGCTGAAAGGCTAGTTAATTCTGAGACTTTGTTGAGGACACATAGGTAGTTCAAGCAAGCTGAAAATGACGTGTGTGGAGATGCCCCGCTTGCACAGCCGCATCGCCCCTCTCGTCCACTGCGTCCCCGGTTGGCAGTCAAGCAATCTAACGTAGCTCGACTGGAGGGAATCGGTATAACCGCTCTCTTACCACTTTCATCCCGTACCTTACGTCAAATCATATGGGACGCATCCCAGTTTCCACGAAAATTCGTTTGCTTGTAGCAATCAATCATCGGCAGCCAAAAAAAAAAAGTCTTGTATCAATTTAATATCACCAGACCACAGGCTCGCTAGCTGCCCGATTTCGACTTTTGCTTCTCTCTCCCCTAGAAAAGCCGGGTATAAATGTTTTGCCCCTTGCTCAAGACATTCCTTTCGACTTTTTGTGGTTCTTTCTCTTTCCCTTGCTTTAATCGCATTGATGGCCCAGACCCCGAAGCCGTAAAACTTCCCTCCCAATTTCACTCCACCTCCCAATAAAACGCCAGAACCCGCTCCGCTCCTTCTGAGTATACCCTTTCCTAAAAGATTCTGAAAAAAAAAACCATGCCTAATACAGCACAACAAAGAGCTAGCAAAACACCATCGTAAACGCGGCTCGCAGGAGCAAGATAAGAAAGAACAAAAAAACATACAACCCCCGTATCGCGCAACGAAAGCGCAATAAGTTTGCGCACCGAAAGCAACATCACCACATCCGCCCTTTCTTAGGCCTCATCCCACGCGCCTTCACGCTGGTCCCTCCTGGGCGCGCCCTCGAGCATGGGAGGCACCAGTCCGGCACCGGTCCAGAACTCCTCAGGCACGTCGTCACGTCGCGCCAGCCGTCCCAGGATGTCGCGCATCGACTCCAGCTCCGGGTCCATCTGCGGGTGCCTCTCCGCGACTCTGTCCAGGATGTCCGCGAAGTCCGGAAGGGCCGGGGTGCTGCTGCTCATCCGGTTGTCGCTGCTGCTGCCGCCGCTGCCGCCGCTACCGCCGCCGCTGGTGCTCGTGTTCGCCGCGTCGCTGCCGACGCCGCTGTCGCGCCTGTTTTCGAAACTTCTCTCGACGACGCCGCCGCTGCTGTTCTCGCGGTACAGGCCCGGGAGGCGGGGGAGGATGTAGCTCGTGAACTGGGACGAACGCGGCGGGGGCGAACGGGAAGGAGCGGGAGGGCTGGTGCTGCCAGAGGACGACGCACGCTCGGCGAATGTGAAGTAGTTCTGCACCAGCGTCGTCGCGTCGTGGGAGCGCGACCGAACGGAAGGCGGGTAGGCCGCCGGGTTGCGCGTTGGCGGGCCGTCTTGGCGGGAACGGGGGCGGTCGTAGAATCCCCACGATCTGTCTCGACGAGAGCGTGACGCCGAGCCACGGGGGCCCAGTCTCTCCTCGCCCTCTGTATCGTTTCCAGACATGTCGTCGTCGGTCTCGCAGCCACGCTGCGGGAGAGCGGATGACTCGTCTTGGCTCGGCCGGCGAGATGGGACGGTAAGTTGGGTGTTCGGAGAGTCCACCGAGGCTCCTCGCGCCGATTCAGATCCGTCTTGGGAGTTATTCGAGGCGGAGAAGGAAGCGGAAGCGGCTGCGGAGGTGAAGGATGAGTCTCTGCTAGGAAGCTGTGCGTCTGGCGTGATGGTAGTAAGCATCGTCTCCCAGGGATCAGCGGGAGGACTCAGGCTGCGCTCACGATCTCCGAGTCCATCTAAGGTACCAGGCGGGCTCCAAGACTGGCGCAGATAGCTGGCCGGCAGAAGGCCATTCGTGACTTGCCTCCTTCCCATGCGTCTGAGCGGAGGCAAATCGCGCGTGGCATCCGCCATGTCGCGGCCGGCGTCCGTTGGCGCGGATTCCTCGTTGCCGTCCACAGACTCGCTCGCGAAAGGCCAGTTGCTCGGTGCGCGACGATATGTGTGTCTTGGCAGTTCTCCAAGCGGCTCTTGAGCCCGGGGCGGCCACACGCGGCGTCGCCTGCCTGACAGCCTGGAGATCACGTCCGTGCCGCGCGGCGCAGAGCGCGGACGCTCCCAAAGCTCTCGGGGGAGAGGGCGATCCGGATCGCTACTCGACTCTCGTTCGTGGGCGTCGGAACGGGAGCGTGACAAGGGGTCGTTCTCGGGGTGGCTGGGGCCGTGGCGGCTGGCGCGGATACTGGGACCGTCGGTGCTGATATACAAGTGAACGCGGTCTTCAGGGCTGCTGGCCTGCTCGCGCGATTCGGAGGCGATGGATGCTAGCCGGTCAAGGTCGGAGAGCCAGTCGTCGGCCATGCTGCTCAGGTCCGCGGTGCGGCGCTCCTGGGTGCGTCGCTCGGCCTCGCGCCCATTTGCGCGACGCGTGATAAGCTCCGCCACGCTAATGTAACGACGAGAGGGGCCGTTTGCATCGCTGCGCGCTGGTATGCGCCCCGGACGCGACGAGGCTGGAGAGGAGCGGCGTATTGGGGAGCGTGTCGCGGCAGACGCGTCGTTCTTGACTGCCTGGGCGCGGTGGTCGGCAGGGGACGGCGCGCGCCAGATACTGCAGGGTGCGTTAGCGATGCTGGAGGCGGCACGCCTGTGAGGCTGAAAGATACGCGCGCGTTCGTCGCGCATAAACAGTGGTGGTGTGAGGAGACGTACGGGAGACCCATGATGCGGAGATGGCTCGGAGAAGATGCGCGACTGGACGTAATGAGCGACGGGCGATGAAGGGGCCTGGTTGGATGTGCGCGGATGAGCGTGGAGGATGGGATGTGGAGTGTTGGCTGAGGCAGCGAAGAGAGCATGCAGCCGCAGAGATCTGGGGTCGCGCCGCCAACCGCTGGCTACCTAGCCGGGTGAGGCGGACCTGCCCCCAGCAACCCCGCCGCAGCCAATCAGCGGCCCCTGCGTCTCGCGTACAACGTCGCTGCAGGTCCGCCTCGCGCAACGTTTGCCTGGCTGACGCCTGTCATCTCCAACGTCACCACCGTCGCCGCCATGATCGAGCTCGGCCTGGCCCGTGTCGGTCAGCTGCTCCGGCAGACGCCACTACCATGGCGCGCCATCCACGTTGCCGGCACCAACGGCAAAGGCTCCATCTGCGCGACAGCCTCCGCCATGCTGCACAGGGCTGGCATCTCGCACGGCCGCTTCACCTCGCCGCACCTGATCGACCGCTGGGATTGCATCAGCATCAACGAGGTGCCGGTCGCCGAGTCCGTCTTCCGCGAGGCCGAGCACCTGGTCGCGGGTCGCAACGAGAGCGAGGGCATCAATGCCACAGAGTTTGAGCTGCTGACTGCCACCGCCTTCGAGCTCTTCACCCGCGCGAAGATTGAGATTGGCGTCATTGAGACCGGCATGGGTGGTCGCCTGGATGCCACCAACATCCTGCAACACCCCTTGGTGACCGTCATCTGCAAGATTGGCATCGATCATCAGGCATTTCTGGGCGACACCATCGAAAAGATCGCGTTCGAGAAGGCCGGTATCCTGAAGCCAGGCGTCCCGTGTGTTGTTGAAGCTACCAACAGGCCATCGGTCATCGACGTGATCCAAAAGCGCGCCAAAGAGATATCCGCAGGCCCGGTTTTCATGGTTGATGGCCTGCCGGACGCGCCGGAATCAAATACAGAGTACAAGAACTTCCTAAAAACCAAAGACCTCCAGCCTCATGAGGTCCTCAACACAGCGTGTGCTCATAAGGCCACTTTGTTGGCTCTGGAGGCCCTTGGCCGGAAGCCTGCCGATGAGTTGAGCCTTTTCAACGGTCTGACAGACATCAAGTTGCCCGGACGTCTGCAGACTTTGGATCTCGGGCGTGTTACGGGGCGCAAGAGCCCAGCCGTGTTGGATGGTGCACACAATGCTGATTCGGCTGAAGCCCTTGGCCGTTTTGTAGAGTCATTACGCAAGAAGACCAAGGGCAGTGTGGTTTGGGTGTTATCAATTAGCCACGGCAAGGCCATGACTGAGATGCTTAAGCCGCTTCTAAGAAATGGCGATTCCGTCGTGGCGGCAGAGTTCGGCCCGGTTGATGGAATGCCCTGGGTGAAGGCGACACCCGCAAGAGAAGTAATCGCAGCCGCGAAAAGCACCGCAACGCTGGGTGAAACAGCCGAATGTGGACCAGATGTCCTAGCTGCTTTGAAGAAAGCCACCCAAATAGCATCCACTGAAGGTCACGAGACCCCTCTTGTCGTTGCTGGTAGCCTTTACTTGGTGTCAGACGTCTTGCGTCTTCTAAGGAGCGGCTAATAGGTTTAAAGAATGGGCAAGAATGAAAAGAGATTTCCGAATATCAAATCACACAGCCACAGTGGTGAGCACCGCATCGTTTCTGCTCACTTAAAGTAAGATATCGTACAATAGAAGTCACTACAACGCTCTAGCATCTACCGATTGAGTTTCTGATCGTGCTTCATTTGATCTTTACATATGCATTAAACTGTTCATAGAAGAAAGGGGAATCTCGTCCATCATTTATGCCTTGATAGCCTGGCCCTTCTCATCAACAAGGTGCTCCGTCACGCTGATCGGACCCTCGCCAACGCCAGTCAGGATGACTCTGCTGACGCCCTCCTTGAGCTGAGCCGCGGTCTTCTCGTCGACCTTGGACTGCGCCTCGGCGTTCGCCTGAACGGCCGTGCCCCTCTTGCCCTCCCAGCCCTCCTTCTCCCCGAGAAGAGCCTTGAACAGACCAGCAACCTCCTTCTCGTGCTCCTGCAAGTAGTAGATTACCGCATTCGGTCCGGCATCGAACGTGTACGCCGCAATCGTCTTGCCCGCAGCCTCGTTGATATACTCCACCGCCTTGATCGCCGCGCGAGACACATCGTTCATGTAGAAGATCGGGGGCTCGGTATCGAGGCAGGTAGCGTGGAAGCTGTTGCTGTCCTTCATCGTGACCTTGGCGAAGGCCTCGAAGTCGCGCTTCTGGACCGCCTCCTCCATCTGCTTCATGCGCAGCGGGACCGTCTCGTTGGCGCGGGCGGGGAACAGGCTGCTCGTGGCGACGGTCGTCTGCATGCCGGTGGTGCTGCTGACGCCCTTCTTGGCGGCGCTGACGACGAGGATGACGGCGCGCATGTCGGGCCAGTGGCGGGCGGGGGCGACCTCGTACGCGAGGCTGTCGCTGCCGTCGGCGGCGGCGCCCTGCTCCCACGCGACGTAGCCGCCGAACAGGCTGCGGCACGCCGAGCCCGAGCCCTGGCGGGCGATGCGCGACAGCTCCGTCGGCGTGGCGGGCAGCCGGTACAGGTCGGCGATGGCGCGCACCAGGGCGGCGAAGCCGGCGGCGCTGCTGGCCAGGCCGGCGGCGGTGGGGAAGTTGTTCTCGCTGACGACGCGCAGCGGGTACGACGACAGCTTGGGCAGGCTGGGGTCGGCGGCCTCGACGGCGGCGCGCAGCGCCCTCAGCTCGCGGAAGCAGGCCTGGGTGCGGGCGCCCGACACGTCTTGGTCCTGGCCATTGAGGAGGAGCGAGTCGGCGGTGGAGTAGGAGGCAGAGCAGGAGGCGGTGGTGTGGGTGCGCAGGTCGGATTGGGCGAGGGTGACGGACAGCGACGAGTTCGTGGGCAGGTTGAGCTTGGGATCGCGCTTGCCCCAGTACCTATGGTTTGCAGGCGGGGGTTTAGTCAATGGCGCAGAGCAGCGGGGCGTGAGGCGGACTTGATGACGGCGATGTTCACCGGAGCGGTGGTGCTCGCTCTGTAGACTTGGGAATCGGCCATGTTGGAGGGAGGAAGATCGTTGGCGAGAAATGTGAGAGAGCTGCGAGCGGTGTGGAGGAGCAGTTGAGGGGCACCAGCTGCTCTGGCGTCGGAGGCTACGCCAGGGTCCCCCGCGCTCGGACCGACCGAAAAGGGAGTCCGAGCGAGCGGCCGGCCAGCACCCGCTTCTCTCGCTCCGAACACTGCATTTATCTGGCTGTCTACCGACTACGACACTTCCTTCGCGACAAGCTTCGGCCCCTCGATCAGCTTGACCTTGCGCCCTTCCCACCAGCACATGAGGCCGGCAAACAAGCTGACGCCACAGCCCAACCCGATGAACAGGCCGGCGCCCCAGGTCGGGCGGTCGATGCGGTTGTAGTTCCACATCATGAAGGCCATGCCAACCTGGAATAGCGTGTTGAGCACGTACATGCAGACGACAAAATCCAATTTCCAATACTTCGTCGCCGGCGCACGCGCGCCCGAGGTAGTGGCTCGCGCAGCACTGGCTGCATCCTCGTCCTCCTGACGAAGTCGGAACCAGCTCGCGTTCTGTTGAGCCAGCCTGCGGAGCCCAGCTCGCCCGCCTTCTGGCCCGACGCCGAAGCGGAAGGCTGCAATGAAGCACAGGTCCCGGAACCTCCACGGCGCAAGCCCCCAGGCGGTGAGGCAGAAGAGGGCGTTCAGGATCTGTGAGTCGATCTCAATCCAAATCTTGCGCGGAGACGAGTCTGCATCGCCGTCGTCGGGATGGTTCATGGCAGGCGCCGCCTTCAAGATCAGAAAGAACAGCATTGCGCCCCATGCCACCACGTTCAGCCCGTATATGGTGACGAGGAAGCCGGTCGGAGTGAGGATGAATTTGGCCGCTGCGACGAGTCCACGTTTGATGACCACTGTCCATGGTGCTTTCGGCTCGGCTGTCGCTTGTTGTGCCTCGGTTGAAATGGTCGTGGGAAACGCTCGCAAAGTAGCCGTGTCGGCTTCACGTGCGCTGTGGCCGTGGGCGTCGAACTCGACGTCGTCCTGCTGCAGGTCGGTGATGTTGGGTGCGTGGGCTATGGCAGTCCCCGTGGCTGCCCACATTCCCAGCTGGGGGTTGTACTGCAGCAGTTCCTTGGCCACCGACACGGACCCGGTCCGCAGCCTGCCGAGGGCATTGTCCGTGGTTTGCCGGTAGTCTGCGGTTGGCAGCTGGTTGATGACATTTTCGGGGGCATCTTTGCCTGGCGGGGTCGAAGACATGTTTCTTGCAGTGATTGAGAAATGAGAGGACGACGGGCGTGGACATCGATCCAGCTTCAGCGAGGGCGGCCCCCGAGTCAATAGCCAGCGATCTATTTCTTCAATCTTGACTCCGCTCGCATCCGATGACCTCTTCCACTGGATCTGTGCACGTCCATGCCAATCGGACAAGTTGGACGCTCGTTTCGCCAAGCTTTACCCAACCTGGTCAATGTTGCGACGGACAGCTGCGGCTGCTGATTCTCCTAGACCGCACGCTAGCCCTCCCGTCACTTTCCCAGCTGCTGACTGATAAAGCGCCGCCGTCAAGCTGCCTTTCACTACTTGGACCACTGGTGAGCCGCACCCGATCGACCGTTGTGCCTTTGTTGCATCATGTCGAGACCCGGCGTTCACCCACGTCGCGCTTCCGCTGTGACTGTTCTGCAGGATGACGGCCGAGTCAATATCAAAGTGCTGGGCAAATTACCCTTTTCCCTCAGATCCGACCACTCGTTAAGAAAAAGATGGAAAGCGCCTCGGAAGAAGGACAGGGTCCAAGGTCGCTGTGACGGCGAGAAAGTATTGCAAGACTTCGCCCACGTTCCGCGCATGAATATTGCCATCCTCATCACCGGATCACGCGGCGATGTCCAGCCTTTTCTTGCTCTGTCCAAGGTCCTCCAAAGCCCGCCATACTGTCACCGGGTTCGAATTGTTACCCATCCAAACTTCAAAGGATTCGTCGAGGAGAATGGCGTCGAGTTCTACTCCATGGGTGGAGACCCGGAGAAACTGATGGCCTACATGGTCCGAAATCCATCCATCCTGCCGTCAATGGCGTCAGTGAAAGCCGGAGACGTGCGAATGAGGAGAAGAGAGATTGCAGAGATGCTGTACGGGGCATGGCGAGGATGCACCGAGGCCGGAGACGGAATAGAGGATTCCAACGACGACGACATTCCATTTGTCGCCGATGCCATCATCGCCAATCCTCCAAGCTACGCCCATATTCACATTGCCGAGAAACTCTCGGTCCCGCTCCATATAATGTTTACAATGCCCTGGTCCCCAACCACAGCCTTCCCGCACCCGCTAGCCAACGTCCAATCGAGCAAATCCAGCAACAAGGTGGCCAATTGGACGTCCTACTACGAAATGGATCTTCTGACCTGGGAGGGTCTTAGCGATCTCATCAACCGCTTCCGCGTACGAACCCTGGATCTTGACCCTCTGAGTCCCATCTGGGGCCATCAACTTTTCACCCGCCATGAAGTACCACATACCTATTGCTGGAGTGAAGCCTTGATCCCGAAGCCAGCGGATTGGGGGCCACACATCAGCATCAGTGGCTTCTTTTTCCTGTCCCTGGCATCGTCCTACACGCCACCACCCGAGCTTCAAGCATTCCTCGATGCGGGTCCACCGCCCGTGTACATTGGTTTTGGTTCAATCGTTGTCGACGACCCGCAACGACTCACAGAGATGGTCCTCGAAGCGGTGAAAAAGTCAGGTGGTAAGTTGGCCGCACCAATTTTGATTCCCTCAGAAACTCATGCAATGCAGTGCGAGCGCTCGTCTCCCGAGGCTGGGGCAAGATGGGCGGCTCCGACGTACCCGACAACGTTTTCCTTCTCGGGAACGTGCCTCACGACTGGCTCTTCCCGCGCGTGTCCGCCGTTGTCCACCACGGTGGTGCTGGCACGACGGCCATCGGGATCGCGCTCGGCAAGCCGACCGTCATCGTCCCCTTCTTCGGCGACCAGCCATGGTGGGCGAGCATGGTGTACCGTGCGGGCGCAGGCCCCGAGGCAGTTCATTTCAAGAAACTCACGGCTGACAAGCTCGCGCATAACATCACCGAAGCGTTGAAGCCCGAGATGCAGGTCCGGGCAAAAGAATTAGCAGACAAGATACGCGGAGAGAGAGGCGCCGAGAAGGCAGCAGAGACATTCCATTCCATGCCTCAGATGCGGGGCATGGCTTGCGCAATATGTCCGGACAGAGTCGCGGTATGGAAGGTCCGGTCGACAGGAATCCAGCTGAGCGCCGCAGCCACAACCATTCTCGTGGGCAAAGGCCTCATCGACCCGCACGACCTGAAGCTGTAAGCCCCCCCAACCAATGTCAGGAACGACGTATCGTTTCTAACAAGCATTCACCCCATTAGCTGCGAGCACAAGCGCTGGTACGTCGAAGAAGGCCCACCCGACCCCCTCGCCGCCCTCGTCGGCACGCTCGTCACCTGGGCCCGCGGCTACCAAGTCATCCTCAGCGACTTCAAACACGACCTCTCCCGCTCTCCCTACCCAACCACCCACCACCGCCCCCCATCTTCCAACGGCACACCCTCCCCCTCCGCATCAACCGCCCCCACCATCACCACCACCGCCTCCACCGCCTCCACCACCAACCCCTCCCCCTCCGCCCTCCAGCTCTCCACCTCCCTCTCCCACAACCCCACAAACACCCACCACCACCACCACCCCCTCAAACCCCCCACCCATACCCAACAACAAAAGAAACCCTCTTCCAACCCCCTCCCCACCGCCCTCGCCACCCTCTCCTCCCGCCTCGCCCAAATCACCCTCGTGCGCGGGCCCGCTGCGCTGCTGTACAACGTCGCCAACGGCATGCACAACGCGCCGTCGGTGCTGCTGCGCGACCCGAGCGTGCGGGGCCCGCGCCCGCGCATCGACGGCGTCGCGTCCGGGCTGCGCGTCGGGGGGCGCGAGTTTGCGTGCGGGCTCGCGGACGCGGCGGCGGGGTTCGTCGTTTTGCCGGTTTGGGGGTGGAGGGATGCTTCTGCTGGTGGTGGTCGGGGCCGGGGGAGGGGGGATGGGCCGGAGGCCGAGGCGAGGAAGAGAGATAGGTGCGTTGGTGTGGCGAAGGGATTCGCGCAGGCGCTGGGGGGCGCGCCGTTCAAGGTTGGGGCGGCGGTCGTGGGGCCGGTCGGGTATGCGGCCAAGGGGGTGGAGAGGCAGATCGCGGGCTGGCTGGGGGAGGTGGAGAGGAAGAAGGCGAGTGGGGGACGGGTTTTGCAGTTGCCTGAGGATGTTGGGAGCGAGGATGTCAAGAGGAAGGTCAGGAGCGCGTGTGGGAAGGCTGGGGGGCATGAGAGCGTTAGGTGGATTGTGGAGAGGAGGGTGCTGCAGGGGTGCTGGGAGATGTCGAGGCTGAGGGAGGAGATGGGCGGGAGTGTGCATGAGTTTGCGGAGGAGGTGATTGGGAAGTGGCAGGCGTTGGATAGGGGACGGAGGGGGAGCAGGGCTGCGTGAGGAGTGTGTAGGTGGTGGTGGGTTTAGGCTTCCAGGTATGGCTGAAGCGAGGTGGGGCTCTCGTTAGAGGTTTGACCTACATTAATGTTAAGCTTCCTAATCCGAATCTAGGATTACGGCATTTTTAGTTTCCAGTGGCAGACTCTAGACGTCCATTTCATCGTTGGCCGGGTGAGTGTGCAGCCAGCATCCGCCGGCATCACCACAGCGCCGCACGCCGATATCAAATTCCAGACAAAGCTACAAAGTAAAACTCATGATCGACAGGGCTATTTGCATCAAGCTTCGGCCGACCGGTTCAGCCTCACACTGATTGATGGCTGGATTCGACACAGCCGCTAAATTCCCTTTGTTCCGGGAGCAACCGCCTGCCCACCACCGGCAGTATCCGGCGATACCCCGCTCCTCCTGACCAAATAAGATCATAGCTCCTGCAAGCGGCGAGGCTGTCATGCAAACATGCGGAGCATGATGATGTGAGTTGTCTATCTTGGCAAGATGATAGAAGGCGTTTTTAGCAAGGGATGAATGTCCTGGGGCCTGGGGCTCGGTGTGCCCTCAGCCCAGTGGTTCCGAACCAGGCAGCTACCTAGACTTAAACAAAAGGCAGCAGTGATGCACGCCACGAGCGGAAACGAACAGCTTGAGACATCACCACACCTCTCTGGCCTTTGATCCCAAACCTTTATTTCCTACATCTCCCTCACCATGGCTTCCGAAGTCCGATCCAGCAAGACGTCAACCTCATCCAACGCACCAACCATGGTCGATCAGAAAGAGTTCTGGCGTGGCCGCAAGAAACAGTTCGGCATTGCCGTTGGCGCCTCCTTCGTCCTAATCCAGCTACTCTTCCTCACCACCCTCTGCTACCTCTTCGGCTCCATCTACCGCCAAGGCACCCGCATCCACAACCTCAAGGTTCTCGCTGTCGACTACGATGGCGGCATCATCGGCCAAAGCCTCCGTGGCGCCTATGAGAACCTCGCCGCGCCCTCTTTTCCCGGCCTCGAGTTCAAGAGCACCGAAGACGGCTACGCCGAAGTGTCTGATGTAGTCGAGGCGGTGCGGCGCGGCGACTACTGGGCAGCCGTCTACACTCACGCCGGCGCCTCGACCCGCCTGTCTGCGGCCCTCGCCGGCGGCGACGACGCATCGACCTACAACTCCTCCGCCGCCGTGACCTACGTCTGGAACGAGATCCGCTACGCCACCGTCGCTGCGGGCTCCATCAAGGGCAACATGGAGACCCTCATCTCCGTCTCCCGCGCCGTCTACACGCGCCTCAACGGCACCGCCGCGCTCAGCTCCCTCGCCCAGACCGACCCGGCCGCCGTCGCGGCCTACCTCAACCCGATCCAAGCCTCCTCCATCAACATCAAGCCCTCCCCGCAGGCCGCCAAGACCGTGTACAACACGATCCCCATGGTCATGGGCATCATCATGCAATTCTTCTTCCTCATGGCCGTCAACGGCGTCGCGTCGTCCCTCCAGCTCTACTCGCACCTCCCCTTCGCGCAGAACCTGCTCGTGCGCGCCGCGCTGTCGCTCGTCTACACGCTCGTCGGCGCGCTGTGCCAGTCGGCGTACTTCTGGGCCTTCCGGGAGTCGCGGGAGCAACCCGGGTCCGTGTTCGCGCTCGTGTGGATGTGCCTGTGGCTGTACCAGCACGTGCAGTTCCTCGTCTTCGACGTCGCCACCACCTTCATCCCCCTCAGCTTCGTGCCCTTCTTCGTGCTGTCGTGGGTCATCGCCAACGTCACCAGCACCATCGCCCCGTTCGAGCTCGCCCCGGCTTTCTACCGCTGGGCGTACGCCCTGCCCGCCCACGAGACGTGGCTGGTGCTCATGACCATCTGGTCCGGTGGCGCGGTCAACAGGTTGTATCGCGCGCTGCCCATCATGTTTGCGTGGGTCGCCGTCATGGCGCCGTGCGCGTTCGTCGCGTTGCGGTGGCGGTGCAAGAAGGCGGTCGAGGCGGCGGCGGAGGAGGCGGAGAGGAAGGAGAAGGAGAGGGCGGAGATCGTCAGGAAGGAAGTGGGTGATTTGCAGGAACGGAAGGAGAAGGACCGAGCTGGTCATCCTGACGCGGACGGGGCTGCTTCGGAGGAGATGGAGGGTAGGAGGGAGTTGGAGTACTTCCCGAGCGTGCCGACGCCGTTTGAGAATACGCTGAGGAAGGTGTTTTCGGCTTGAGCGGGAGGGGGAGCTCTGAGCGGAGACTGAGCGTGCTATAATTTACTTCTCTCTTGTTGTTTTTTTATCATAGCGTGGTATTCCATAATAGACTGAGCGAAATCAAGTCATATCCACAGCTTGCTGCTCATACGAGTCGACGAGTATGTAAAAGCTACGACGAGTCGATCTCATCACCTGTGTTTCAACTGTCTTTACTTCACCTCTTCTTGAACCTCTCACTGCAACGAGAGTAGAATCTCAGGAAATTCGCATACATCCTCTCGACCTTTTTTGAAGAGCTCGGAGATATTTCTTAGGTGCATGAACACTCTCTGAACCAATAATGTCGTCCTACCTCACCAAATCTTCACTTTTCAATATTCTCTTCATAATCTCTTCGCTTCCTCAATCTTCCGTTAGTCCAGCAGCAGCCGAAGCAACTCATTTGTCAGGACATCATCTGTGCCTCATACGACTTTTCAAATACAACGGCAAAATACTTTAATGCCTTCTCCGCTTGCTCGTCTCCAACCAGGCTTCACCTCAAAGAGTTTGTCCTCATGATCAGATTCTTTGGGCTGCCCAAGATCTGCAATGAATATTGTCTGTCGTCATTAAATCCTTATGAAGTTCGGCGCCCTATTCTCCCTATGATGGAGATCATCATCGGACCATGACCATTGTCTATTCAGCGAGCACTCAGTGCATCCGACTCATAAATAGAGTCGCTCAGTCAGAATGACTCTGTCTTCCAGAAAGTGGCGCCGAATTGCTCTATGAGACAACTTGGACGCATGTCAAAGGAAGTGCTTAAATAAGGATGATATTGGGCTACTGGCGTAGCGTGCAGGCGGCTGCTTGAACGGCCTGTGCTTCTGTTCAGCTCATGGAGTCATGACCTGAGTAAACACCACATGCGTCATGACCTGCACCACTAAATCTGTAACAATTCTAAACACGGGAAGAGAACACGAACAAGGACATCCGGAAGGTCGCGACCATGTGTTCAACCAGAAACGTAAAAGCAAAAGTCATACACGTTGAATAAGCCCATTTTGCTGGAACTAAAAAATCTGTACACTTGATTACCTTGCCCTTCAAAAAAATATAAAAATCACAATGGCCCAATCCGCCCTTACTGCTATGGTTTTAAAGCTTGAACATGCTTCCCTCTCTACTCATCTCCCTTTCCCGCTTTTCCATTGAATCACACCAGGTCAACTTACGCCCTCCCCCCCTCCTGTTTTTGTTTTTTGTTTTTGTGACAGCCCTGCCTCTCCCCACTTGCTTCATTTCGCCGAGGAATGAAAAGATATAGAACTGGAAAGACAAGATACGCTGAAACAGCCAAATTGTGGTCGAGGAGGAGAGAAAGACTCAAAATCGACACCGCCACACACAGACTCACTCACTCGCGCACAAGCCCAACACACTCGCACCACAAGATTGACAGAAAAGATAAGAAGGAAACCGGACGCACGCAATCCGCCTTAATGATCCACGCGCCATTGTGCACACCACTGCTAACCAAGAGAGAACAGCGCAGAAAAGAAAACGGGATGCAGCATTCGCAATACCAGCGATATCTTCATAATGAACACTCCTCAAAGGTGACGTAAACAAGGAGGAAGGAAAAAAACCGACAGACCGACCCGTACCCTCTCACTCTCTCTCAACCAACCAAGGAGTACAGAATAGGGAAAAAGAATACGAGGGGTAAAGAAAATGCCATATCATGCTTGTCTTCTCACCCCAACCTCATGTTCACTTTATTATTAACGTTTTGTTCTCTTTTACCTTCTCTTCTTCCACCCCTCTCCCTCTTCCTCATCAACTTCACCGTCCATACCCCAACTCCCTGAGCCTGGTACAGCTCGGCTTCGGCATCTTCCTCGCTTCCTTCATCTTCGTCTCGTCGACGAAGAACCATCCCTGCGCGTCTTGCATCAGCCGCGCCTGGCGCTGCTGCTCAATGTCGCACTCGACGTTCAGATGGCTCATGTACCGCACCTCGGCCGTGCGGTCCAGCTCCTTTAGCTTACGCCCGCTCAAGTCGTCCACGTCGGCCGGGTTGACCCAGTAGGGGATGTTCAGGCGTGCCGACGTGCGCTGCAGCGTGTGCGGTGGAGCTGCGCCGTCGAAGCGCAGCGAGGGCCCCGTGGCCGTTGAGCTCGAGCCGGAGAAGATGGATGACAGCAGCGGCAAGATGAACAGGAACAGCAACGGCAGTAGCGACGAGAGGGCGCTGCTGATGCTGGGCGCCTGGGCGGCTTGTTCGGCCGCCGTCGGCCGTCTGCGTGGTCTCGCACCACCGAACTGGTGCACGCGGATGCCGGGGCCTCCGCCGAGGTTGAAGACGAAGCCAGGGCCCGTGTCGAAACCCATACCGCCGCCTGTGGTAGAGAGTTAGCCGTGGCCGTTGTTCCTGTAGTCGACCCAAATGCTCCGCCTCCGAAAGCTCTGTTTGGCAAAACTCACCAAAAGGTCCTCCTCCTCCAAATCCTCCGCCAAAGAATTGCCTGAACAGCTCCTCTGGCGACATCTCCTCCTGGTAGAACCCTCCGCCTGGTCCGCCGGGCGACCTCGCAAAGCCGCTGAAGGGCGACGCGCCGGCCGCGGATGCGCCACCGCCAAACCTGTTATCCGGATCGCCGCCAAACTTGTCGAACTTGGCCTTCTTGTCCGGATCCGACAAGACCTGGAACGCCCTCGACACCGCTAGAAAAATTGCAATGAACAGTCAGCCTTCTGTGTCCATCAATTCTCCAAAAAGCCCTCGTCCCCTCGTCCCCTCCTCCACCCACCACCTCCACCACCCGCACACCCTCCCACCATGCCTCCCCTACTCCCTCTCCAAAAAACCCCCCCATCAACAACAAAAGAAAACCCCTTCCCCCCTCCCGCAAAACTTACACTTAAACGCCTCGTCCGCGCCCTCGTACCCGTTCTTGTCCGGATGCGTCAGCAGGCTGAGCTTGCGGTACGCCTTCTTGATCTCCGCGTCCGAGCACGCCGCGCGCCGCTCCTCCAAGCCCAGGATCTCGTAGTACGCCGTGGCCGCGCACTTGCGGATGCGCAGCACCGCCGCCTTCTGCTCCGCCGTGTACGCGCGCCCCGCCGACCCGTCGTGGTGCTGCCGGTGCCGCGCCCCGGTTCCGTCTCCGGATGAGGATGCGTCCGCGCCGCTGGCTTTGGCTGACATGGTTTTCGTTTGTTTGTTTCCTGGTTTCTTTCCTTTCTTTCCTTCCTTTCTTCGGCGGTGTGGGCGGTTTGGTTTGTTTTTGCTTTTTGTGTTGTGCGGTTTGCGGATTTGCTGGGGCTCGTGGTGGGAGGGATGGAGAAGATGGGCTCTGCTGGTTTACGGGGGACTGGGTGCGGTGGACGGGAGTGGCGGATGCGAGTGTGTTGATGGATTCGGTGGCCTGAGACGGTTGCGTGCGGTGGAGGACGGTCGTTGGTTGTTGTGAGAGCGTCGAGGTGGTGTGGGTGATGTGGTGTGTCGCTGAGAGAGCTTCCCGGCGCAAGGCAGTGGGAAAAGCAGTCCGCTGCAGGCGGGCGGTCCGAGTCCGAAATGCCGCTCTCTCAGGCGTCGGCCTTGAGTGCGTTGATGCAGCGGTCAAAGGGTCGCGTGCGGTGGTTTGGCGTTGTTGCGTTGGTAATTTTCTCCCCCCGGTTGTTGTTATCTTTCCAAGATGCCACTGTGGTATCGACGTCGGTCTGCCTAAGGTTCTCTCCGTCGGCGCGTCGGCCAAGGCCGGGGGATTCCACGAAAAGGCGGCGGCGACCGGGGGGGGGCGGACGCGGGCCGGGCTTTCTTGGGGTTTGCCTCAGCGAGATCGAGCGCGGGCTTGCCGCGGGCGGAAAGCGGAAAAGAGCTTAGACCTTCCTCTTCAAAGAAGGACGGGACGGGAGGAAGGAGCAAATCGGCCCTGTCTCTGCTGCAAGTGGCCGCTCTCGCCCCTCATGCATCGGCGCTGCGGCCGCGGCAACGCCCGCCAAATTGCTGGCCTGACGCCAAATCCCAGACAGCTTTACCCCGGCTGCTGTATGACGAAACCGCCTTTTTTCGTGACGCGCGCGCGCAACTCTCGTCACCACCTCTGCCTCTAACCCCGCTCCAAACCACCACGTTCGTTCCTCCACCGAGTCGCCCTCCTCCACAACTTCGCAATCCGCACCAATGGCCGGCGAACCCACCGAACAAAAAGTCAAGGCCGGCGTCGCGCAGACGTTGCGGGCATGGGGAGGTACGTACAGTTGCACAGCAACAACGTGCAAGCAGTTGCAACCAACACACACCAATGGATACATCAGGACGAGCTGAAGAATTGACACGAAATTAACCAGACAACCCTCTCCCGGCGACGCTCACCGCAACGCTCATCACGGCCCAGCACATGCGCCCGTTCCAGCCGCTGCCCATGCTCTTCCCGCCCGTCCTGCTGCTGTCCAGCTACCTCAACCTCAACGGCTACAAGAAGGATGCCGCCGGGATGACGGCCGCCTGGAGCGGCTTGTACGTATTGTTGGCCGGGAGGAGAAAGCAGGTTCGTCGCCAGCCCATTTTTGGAACTGTTTGAGGATCGAGGGCTGACGTACCATGGCGTTCTTCACAACAGAGAATATATTCCAAGTTCGGCGCTAGAGGTATCACCCGCGGCGCAACAGTGGCAATGTGCGGAGCCAATTTGGTTGGTGGTGGGTTGGCATACGCCTTCGGAACTAGGGAGGAAGAGGAGGATTGATGATGGGGACCACGAATGATCAGTGGTTAGAATAGAAGGACAAGTCATTACGAACTCACGACGTGTGTAACATACAGTGTAACCAACATATGCAACAGAGAAAAGCATTTTTGACCAATGAGTGGGAATGAGGTAAACCAACCAAGTATTCACGCATGGATTTTGCAATCAAAAAGCTGGACTCATACCAAAATTGTGCATGGATGCTTCTATCGAACTATCAACCATCTTCTGCACTTCATCATTCATGATGGTTCTCAAAGCCATCTAAAATCCCAGGCCCCTACTGAACGCCCACTATGCACCCGCTCACAGAAGATCAACCAATCCCACTATCCAGAGCATCAAGACGTGTCCATCGGTTCGGTGCCTGCGGCCTGAGCGCGCTCAGCCTGCTTCGCAGCCTTCTTCTCGGTCTTGAACGCTTCGATCTTGTTCTTCAGCTCTGTGTCCGGAATAACATCTTCGATCTTCAGTGGTGCACGGTTGAAAGGGTCGTGAGGATCACTGAGAAGGTGGCTCTGGATGACGGCACGGTCGATGGTCATCCTACTTTGGGGAAGAATGACCGGATCCTTCATGATGTCGAAAATGAGCGGGTCCAGGAACTCGTCCGGAATCTCGCCCAGATCAGCCTCTTCCTGCTCATCAGCCTCCTTCGCTTGCTGAACCTGAATTGCCAAGCGCTCCCATTTGCCAATTTCTTCCTCAGACTTGAGAGCAAACCTCCTCATGATACTCGTGGCCTTGTTGAAATTGTCCGGCTTGTAAGAACGGCCATCGCGCGCGATAGCAAGACGAAAGTTCTCCTTCTCCTTGAGGTTAAGGTAGACGTCGACAATTTCTGAAAGCATTGACTTGGCGTTGAAGCCATACTCCTGCGGATTCTCGACCTTGAGATTTGTCTGCTTGGGACCCACCAAGGCATCCAGGTTGTAGTCCAGCATGTCAGCGAGACGCTGCACAATCTCCGGCATAGTGAATGAATCGCCGAGGGCCTCTGTGAAAAGCTTCAACATAGCCACCGTCTCGTTGGTCAAACCCATGTAGCTCTTGGCCCTGCCCTTCGCCGACTCGAGCGCCTCTTCTTTCTCCTTGCGGATGTTCTCATCCGGGATGGCATTCGGATCGCGAAGTTGTTTGGTAAGATCATGGATCTGGGTGAAAGCCGTGAACGACTCATCCAGGACGAAGGTGACGTCGTTGAGAAGCAGATTGACGAAACGGACGAAGAAGTCCAGGTTGACCCTACTAATCGTCAGTATGAAGGTCAAACGGAACGGTAATGGTTGGAAACAAACGTACTTAGCCTCGGTTCCTAGATGGTCCCGATACACAGGGTTGCCCCAGACGCACTTGAACACCTGAAAGATTTCGTATCTGATGTTGAACTTATCATAGAATTGCGTGTGGGCACCAGTGCTCTCACACTCGATGTAGAATTGCATCAGAGCATGTAGGAGGTTGTCGGTGGCAAACTTGGTTGCAAACAGAAGATCTCCAAGCACGCCCTTGGACCGGCCTTGGAAGGGCAGAGTCCCGTAGTAAAGGATGGTGACAAGTCCAGACTTGAGATAGGGGTTTTTGATGTAGGCCGAGCTTCGTAGGAAGGTCAGACAAATTGCGATTAGTTCTTCGCACTGTGTCGAGGTTGCAATCTGAGGCATCATGCGGGTGATGAACTTGAAGTTGTCCACAACATCCTCGAGGAAGTACTCCGGCAGACATTTGAAAGCTTCTGGTTGCTGCGCAGGAAGCGGGAGCTTGAACGCCTTCTGAGGGTAACCGGGACTGACGATACGCAGCATCCAGACAATGACGTATCGCATGAATTGCATAGCCCGTCCTTGAATCGTCTCATCAAGAAGGACTCCCTGGGTTGCCAAGATGGTGCAATGGCTACGTTCGACGGCATCTTTGTATTTCTTCAAAGCATTTTCGAATACCTGCAGCTGCGCCGGGTTCTGGGACGGGTAAGCAAAATATCACGATTAGAGAAGTCTTGCCAAACTTACATGAGCGTACTTGTGCCTCTCCGTCTCGAACTTCTCAAGCTCACGCTCCATCCATTTGAGGTCTTTCTGAAGTTGGGTCAATTTGCTCTGAGCAGCTTCGGTACCATAGTGATGAGCCGCTACAGTGAGGAAGAAGCACTCTGAGATAAAATTGTTCTCTCCTTCGACTTTCGTGGAATAAAACTCGTCGGATGCGTTCTGATCTGCGTTCATCTTGGTCTCGTCACTGATGTCGACACGCGGGTTTCTCCGCATGTAATCAATCTCTATCCGGTCGATTTTAGAGAATGTCGAGTCCATGAATGGATCGCAGAGGCGATCGAGTATAACCGTGATATTGTTCATGAAGCCATCAGATGAGACATGCTTCGCATCGACACGCATAGCGCGGCGCTTGTGGTTCTTGTTGACCGTCGCCGCAAACCAATCAAGCATATTCGACCGGGAATCCTTTGCCCGAATGAAGCGGTTGGCCACGTCGAAAAGTTCATCCTGGTGTGTCGCCAGAGTCATGCGCAGAGCTCGCTGCGCATTCATGATGACAGACCTATCCCTGGTTCGTGATCCGGCAAAGTAGTTTAGCGCGACTTCGGCCTGTAACGGTGATAGCTTGAAGAACGGGCCCAGCAACGTGTCATGCTCCAAACGGGGCGCAGTGATATCCGATGGCAAGAACTTGGGTGACTGTGACAGAGCTACTACAAGCGGAGGATACTGGCAGATATTGCGCAGAGCCTACCAAAGAGTCACTTATACGGATATAACAGGGGTGGGGAATCTGTGACATACCAGCATATAAGGTTTAAACTGGTCGTTCATGCTCTTCTTGCTCAGATCCTGACTGAGCTGCTCAACCGCGCCGACCAATGCTTCCTTGATAGACTCGTCTTCCTCGAGCCGTGAGACAGCTTCGTTCAGGAAATCATGGCATATGCCATATTCATCCTCAGGGTCGTTCAGCAGGTGTTGGGCCAGAGGGTTCACAAGCCATGAGTCCAGCCCGAACATGTCGGGTACGTTGACCGCAAGCATGGTGTAGCTTAAGGTGAGCCTCTTAGCCTCCTTCATTACCTCAGCTCGCGCCGGGTCGTTCTTGTCCGCAGTGGTTGCACCTCTCGAAACCCTGGCCGCACGTTTCCAGCATGACAACAGCCAGTTTAACGGCTTGCCATCAGGCCGGTTGGACGCGGCCTCAAAAAGTACCCCTTCCAGCACAGTCGTGTTCAATAGCAGCGGGCTTCCAGCATCCTCCAGGTCTCCCTTCACACCAGGCACGTAGGCCAAGCGGTTTCCATGCGCATCCTGCGTGTGTGTCTCATCCAGTGTTACCCTGAAGATGGTGCTGAGTGTCCTGTGTTGCCACGCCTCAAAATTCTCAGGCGCCGCAGCGGGACGGGGTCGTGGCCGAGACTCGCTCTCATTATCACGCTTCTGGGGTAGCGACGTCGGGGCTTTCTTGGTAATGCTGATCTTGGGCGCGGAGGCCTGGCTTTCCGTCACGGCGGCAGGCGTGGAGCTCGGGCTGAGCGATGGTGCTGTGGCCAGGGCCGGACTTTGGGCACTTGCGGGCTGCGGCGTCGAGGCAGAAGGCGAAGCAGCGCCTGACGGGCTGTTTGAGTCGCCGGGAGTAGGCGATGCTGGAGCAGAAGATTGGCCTCCGAGCTTTGCGAGGCGCTTGTTGCGGATCTACTCAAAGATATCAGTGCGATGCGGCTTGGGTGGCTAGGTGGGTGGGGCAACGTACCTTATCCGCGTCGGACAGCGCGTCGGACATGGCGAGTCTGGTCTGCTTGCAAGACCTGCAGGGAGACCTGACGTGGGGTGCTGCGGGCGCAGCGGATGAGGAAAGGCGGGGGGTGGTTGAATGGTGGAGGGGTGGCCGTTGAGCCTGGAGCTGTGGTGAGGCCGGCTTGAGCTAAAGCGATGATGTACCCACGGCAAGCACCAGGCACCCGCTCCCTGGATTCCCCGCCGCCCGCTAAACTCCGCGCCTAACTTTGGTTGCGGCAGGGCTGGACAGGACAGCAACAATGTCTAAACAGCATCTGCCGGTCTACTTTCACCTGTCTCGTCGCACTCACGGGCTGGTGATGCAGTCTTCGAGCGGCGTGCCACTCTAATTGCAGGACATGCGCTGCGTGCCACAATGTGCTAGACCGGGCAGCACCTCTGACCATGGAAAGCACTCGAAGCCAAGAGTCATGATTCCGGGTACAATAATCAACAGGCACGCTGACTCAACATTACAAGCTACCGTGCCGGAAGAGGTAGTGGTTCATGAAGCACTGACAAGCGGCGCCAGAATAGGCGGAGAGAAGCTGCCCAATGACGCTGATTACGCATTTGGGCAATGGGGCACCGCGGCTCCGACTGCTCCTTCACCGCATGTGCTGATAGACGCAGAGCGAGATAGATGTACATACAGTCCGGCATCAAACGCAGCGGCGGCCGATCTGGCTCGCCAAAGGGCTGGTGAGCGCCGCCGGGCCTGCAAATCGAGTGATTACTTGAGCGTGCGGAAAACTGGGGAAGGCAATAGCACTGGTGGGTCTTCAGCCCTGCAGATTGCACCGGTGACGGCCGTGATGTTCAGTGTGTCGGGCTGGCGCCGCCGAAAAAGCGTCGCATCCCTTAGAGACGACTGCCGAATGGGGCAGGATGGAGTACCAGAGGCCATCCTCGTCCACGCCCGCGCAGCGCCGCAGCGGGCGATCGGCGCGCCGCTCGTGCATAAGGCTGCCACCCAGCTTGTGCGCGCGGTCGTCAGCACCGCGTTGATCCGGCGCCCAGCTCCCACGAGCGCGCGCGCGGCGTGGCAGCGGCGGCGGCCGGTGGCATGGAAATGAGCACCAAGGCCGGCAACCTAGGGAAGGGGAGCGGGCCCGAAACGGAGGCTCGCCACGGGCTCCGGCGCGGGCCTGGTGTGCTGGGCGTGCACAAAGGCGTGCTGCCATTGTGCCAGTGCGCGCGCGGTCGTCGCCAAGCGGGGAGGGCTGCAACTGCCCGGGGCGGCCAGGCAACGCCCGCTCTGGCTGCGACGTGGACTGCGTCGGGCGGTGATGTCAAGACGGGCCCCAGAGTCCCGCGCGGTCGCACCTGGAAACAGGCGCCACGTGAGGCGCGAGGGCGGTGGTGCTGCTGCTGGTATCGCGCTGCGGCGTGATTCATCGTTATCTGCTGGCCCGATGCACGCGGGCCTAGCCGAAAGGGGGCGGTGGTAGTGAGGACGTTGCCTGCCCAGCAACAGCCAGCGGCAGCTCTGCCTCTCGCTCCTCTCGCTCCAAACTCACTCTCTCCTGCACCTGCTCCGTCCTCACGCGCGCATCCCGCTGCCCTGCACCGCCATCGCCAAAGCCACCGCCCGGAGCAGCTTTGACCGCCCCCTTAGTCCAGAAGACGTATTTGCGGCTGTGCTGTTTGTTAGCCCCAGAAAGTCAGTACGCCTCGCTCCGACCTTTACCTCCCGCGACACTCAACCACTTCCTCCCCCGACATCACCGTCCTCCACCCACCCGCGCCATCTCCCACGACCCGACCGCACGCCTTCCTAACAAAGTCGCACAGATGGCTGAGATCCGTCGTAAGCTCGTCATCGTCGGTGACGGTGCGTGCGGCAAGACCTGCTTGCTCATGTGAGTGCCTCCCCGTTTGTCTGCCGCGCTGCCGCCAGCGCCTGGCAGCCTCCTCCTGACGCTCTGCTAACGCCCGCCGCCCGCCAGCGTCTTCTCCAAGGGCACTTTCCCTGAGGTCAGCACACCCTCCCTCGTCCTCGCGGCCGTGGAGCCCGTCGCCGGGCGTCAGCTCCGCCGAGCGCCCTCCGATCGTCGCCTGGCCCGACGTGCGAGCGCATCGATGCTGATAGTGCGAGCAGGTCTACGTTCCCACGGTTTTCGAGAACTACGTTGCCGATGTCGAGGTCGATGGAAAGCACGTCGAACTAGCGCTATGGGATACCGCCGGTCAGGAGGATTATGACCGTCTCCGCCCGCTGTCGTACCCCGACTCGCACGTCATCCTCATCTGCTTCGCCGTCGACTCGCCCGATTCGCTCGACAACGTTCAGGAGAAGGTTTGCCACGCTGCCCACTGACTCGCTCGCTCGCTGTTTGCTGACGGAGCCCGACCGCAGTGGATTTCCGAGGTCCTGCACTTCTGCCAGGGCCTGCCCATCATCCTCGTTGGATGCAAGAAGGATCTGCGTCACGACCAAAAGACGATCGAGGAGCTGCACAAGACTTCGCAGAAGCCCGTCACTCCTGAGCAGGTAAGCGTCGGCCAGGGCGGTTGGTGCAAGGCGCGGTCGCTAACGCCCCACTCCAGGCCGAAGATGTCCGCAAGAAGATCGGCGCGCTCAAGTACCTCGAGTGCTCGGCCAAGACCAACGAGGGCGTGCGCGAGGTGTTTGAGCACGCAACGCGGGCTGCGCTGCTGACGCGCAAGAAGGAGAAGAAGAAGTGCAGCATCTTGTAAATTACCCACGCGAACCAACCACCACGGCTGCTTCGTTGGGTGCCTGCGCATGGCCGACACATCCGTGGCTTGTGACACTGGGCTCACAAGCACGAACGAAGCTCAATGCGAATGATGGAGTACGGTGAATGAAGACAAGCGTGGACGCTTCTCTTAGTTACATGGTCCATCCCACATACTAGAGCTTCTCATTCTCGGCAACCTGAGGCGTTCATCTTGCGCAGGGCTTTCGGATTCAATTACACCGGCAGGAGTCTTCAGTGTGGAAGTCAGATCTCAGGTTGACGAGTAGCGGGTTTGATGGTCACGGAATGAGATAGGATTATGCGCGTTCCCACTACCCCCCCAGTACATCCGTCACCCGTGCCTGGTCGCTTGCTTGGTCTGGGAATTGGAGGCACCTTTCTTTTAGTTCTGGCAAAAACGCCGGAGACCCCTTTCGATTGTTGGTGTGCTTTGCTGGTTTCCTTTCTGGTCTTGTCCTGTCATCTTGCGCATAGGAGGTGTAATAGTTTCTAAATAGGCGTCTCAAATCGATCCTTTGAACCCAGCGTGTCACGGCGCTCTGGATCGACGCAACCCGCACTCAAAAAGCCTGGGCCCCGGGCCTTGTCTGCCCGTGATGCATGTCCCCCATGTCGGAGGATGCGAGTCAGGATGCTGCTGACTGTGACCATGGGCGCTGCTCCCCCTATTCTGAGAGGGGAAGCGACTGTACGGCGACGGGGCCTTCCAGGACAAAGGATAGGCAATTTTTCTCTCGGCGCCACCGGAGCATCTCTGATTTATTGAATGTCTCGCGCTCGCGTTTGCCGGTTTTGCCTCGCCCAGGCGCAGGGTCTGTGTGCAGCGTTGGTCTTGCCCGGCGCCATTTTGATATTACGCACGGCGTCTCATCAAACGGTCTTCTCTCGGGCTCTTCTGCCACAACCTTATCGGTGGCGCTTTCAAAGATGGCCGACGCGGCGGCAGGGGAGCCCGCGCTTGCCGTTATCCGAATTGCTCGAGACGAAGGCGCTTCGAACCAAGGACGGCGAGATGATGGAAAGGAAAGAAGGCCCCACAAGCCGGAGCAGGACGCCTGACGCGCGTCTGCCTGCGCAGCCAGCAGCTGATGAAGCCCAAGTCGACGATGCACAAGCGAGCGAAGCAGCGCAGCGAGAAACGCCGCGAAGGCGCTACCCATTGCCAGGGGACCTTGCTCGGCTGAGAAGGAAATAACGACGGGGCAACGGTCGGAGAGTCAGCCTTGAGGCTTGAGAGTCAACCTCGCAGCCTGCTTCACCATGAGCGTGTGAGGCTGGCTAGCTGGCTGCACTACCACCACCGTCCTGCCATCCTTTCGGTCCGTGCCTCGGGACTCTGTGCACCAGCCTGCGCCGTGCCGTTGCTCGTCCTGGAGGACTGCTGTTTTCTTGTCCTTTTTGCTCTAATTACCCTCTGCCTTGGCCTGGAGAGGCAAACCGGCTATTTTTAACCTTGATGATCATGCAGAGCAGCGAGTACGAGCAGCCACCTGGGTGCGTGCGGTCCTCGTCCTCTCCAACGCCCATCGCGGGAGTGCACCTTTTAACGAACGGGGGAGTGGAGAAGAGTCAAAAGCTTGGCTCACTGGCAGCGGGACCCACGCGCATCCCCCTTCCCGGGCACATCCAACGGCAGGCAGGCAGACACACCCCTGTCGCCCTTCACCACCACCACCTCTCTCCTGTGCTCATCTGTGCTCATCCGTGCTGCTTCCTGCCTTGAGCAGCAATCGGCCAATCACGCCGCTCCGATGGCTGGTCGCCATTCCTCAAGCAACCACGGCCGGGCTCCGCCTCGCCTCGGCTGTCTCTCTCAGCCCGGTTAAGCAGTCGTGCACTCGCTTCTCAACCCCTGTCCTCACCCATGATCGCTGGGGAAGTGAACATGTTCGTCCAGAAATGCGATCCCATTGGCTTCGCGCCCGCAACGCTTTCTGATATCCGACCTAAGATAATGCCGGGACGCCATCACACACGTGCGAATCAGCGACGCTGTCACCCTCACGGCTGCCTGGCTTTCCCTCCTCCCTTGCAGGGCCGCCCACTCAGAGCAAAGACAGCCGGAGTGGATTCCGCGCAGCCGCCGGACAATAGTGCATCACCCGTCGATCAGCCATGCAAGAAGGTGAACAAGGCGGAAATGTGGAACCTCAACGCCCTCAACAAGTCCCTCCCATCCTCCACGTCGTCCGATTTGTGTTCGGGGACCCGCGTGCACGCATCCGCCGCCCTGAGCCACGCACCGGAAACACAAAGAGGAAGAGACAGAGAGACCTGCCTGGCTGCCCGCGCCCGCAGCTCCCGGGTCCATGGTAGATCGACGCCCGGGGCAGGGATGGGGCGGAGCTGCGGGAGAGAAAGCGTGAGGCGAAATCTCGACCGCACACGACAGCCATCCACCAGCCGCCGGCCGTGAATACATACCGTTTCTCGTTCCCTTTGCTTTTTGATTCCGATACCAGCGGTCCGGGACAGAAGCCCGCCTGACTGATGGATGGGGGACAGCAAGGCATGCCAATTGGCCGCGCCGTTTCCACCCAGAAACCTGTTCCACTCAGAATGCCGCAGCCTTGCCTGCGCAAACCAACCAGCCAAGGGAAATATGTTCGTCTTGCAGGCTGCCGCAGCCCATTCACGGCCCCCCCTGAATTCGCCACCACGTAGTACACACGTACACGATAGCAGCAGATGCAGAATCGCCCGAGCTCTGAGACATTTGGGGGAAAAGGCTTCCCCGGAGAGCTCGGGACGATGCTGATATGTCCCGCTGCATTAGTTGCATTAGTGTCATATTGTGTGCTTTCACTACTGAGCCATTTTGTTCCTCATCCCCTTCACTGGCCCCCTCCCCAAGTTATAGGCACGCCCGGACAAACTTCCCCCCGCGCTTATCGTTAGGCAGTTTTGCTTCGCTGTGGTTAATCGTGACCAACTCATCACGCATCCACCGCCTATTTCTTCCTGCATGTAAAAATCCCCACAGCGATAAGACACGAATCAAACCAGAGGACTACGACTCATTGCGTATATTCCAAGTCTCTTTTTCCCGTTTTTAGTGGGTGTGTCAAACAAAGAAGCAGGGGGGAAAAGTGTCTAGATGAAAAAAAAAAACGCGTTCAGAAGCCTAATCAAACGAAAGCCAACCACATGCACCTGGCTCCTCCTCTCCCCTCACGCACCCAGTCCCGTCATTCGCCTTCATTAATTGAAGGGCAAACCTGAACAAACAACGGGGCAGGTAGCACCTCGCCTTCTTTTCCCCAAAGAAAAAAGACCACAAGGACAACAACGTAGCTCGACGTGCCCCACAAATCATTCGCAACAGTCTCACACACAGACCAACGCGCGCGTTGTTGCTGCTCTTTTTCCCTCTTGGCGCGTCACAGCCCGTGCCCATGGCCACAACGGTCTTTGCAGCATGCATGGGGTGGGTGCAGCAGACAGACAGGTGAGCAATGGCCCTGCCCTACGGCGTTCCAGAACACGGTCTGCGCTCAGAGCACATACACGCACACACACACGCACATACACAACGACGGCAAAGAAAAAAACAAGCTGTTCATCTTGCAATCTAACGGCCTTGGAAAGGGAAATAAGATAAAGAAGGGGAGGATGAGGAGGGCCGGGGGGCGGGAAGGTGGACTGTGTAGTCCCATAGTAAGAGAGAGAGAGAGCCAAGGAAAAGACGGACGCGAATTTTTATAAGTGAAACGCGCCGCCCTCATCCGTTTCTCATAAAAAACCCAGGCGACAAGGGTTTCCAAGGATGTTGTTGTTTTTCCCATGCTTCGTCGAAACAAGAGAGAACCGTATTGTCACCTGATACGAATGATGCGTGTTGATGCCTTTGCAGCCACGGAAGACCTCTTCCGCATGGCGAAGTCACAATTGCAAATAAAAAGTAAAAAAATAAAGCATCATACGATACATCTCAGAGAGCCGCCGAATAAACACCCGACATCTACAGTCTATCCATCTATCTATCCGATCTAGCTTCCACGCCGCGCTACGCTGTATCGCATAAGAGAAAAAGAAAGAAAGAAAGAAAGAAAGAAAGAACGAGAAAAACTACTACCTACCACACCAGCTCTCATGAAAAAAAATTGAAACCCCGAAAAAAAACCACTCCCTACCCCCCTCACTCCCCCATCCTCCCCATCACCCTCTTCCTCTCGGCCCACCTCCTCAAGCTCTCCCTCACGCCCCAACCGTCCGCCAACAGGCCCCCGACGTCCTCGAGCCCCAGGCCCGCCGTCTCCGGGTAGATGCGATAGACGGTGTACCAGCACGCGGCGCAGACGAGCGCGTACGAAGCGAAGGTGCCGGCCGGCGTCAGCGCCTCCATCATGGGCAAAAAGGTGAGGCCGACGAGGAAGTTGCTGCCCCAGTTGGTGGCCGTGGCGGCGGCGGAGCCGAGGGAGCGGACGGAGAGGGGGAAGAGTCTGTTTTGTTTGGCTTCTCGTCAGCGCGTACGCGAAAAAAAAAATAAAGTATGGAGGGGGGAGAGAGAGAGGATCAAAAAAAAAAAGACGTCGACGTACTCGGACTGCTGCCACGGCACGTTCCCCATGCCCACGGCGTAGCTGGCGACGTATATGACCATGGCCAACAAGATCGCCACGGCCCACGGACCCGCGGCGCCAGCATCATCACCATCACCACCATCCCGCACCACCACCCTCCTCAACACCTTTGCCACCACCCCCGCCGCCGCCGCATCATCCGCGCTCTCCTCGGGCAAGTCCAAAAACCCAAACGCGACGCTGCACAGCCCCAGCCCCAGCACCATGATGGGCACGCTCAGCAGCAGGATCCGCCTCCGGCCGACGCGGTCGATCGAGTGGAACGCGACGAGGGTGAAGGCGAAGTTGGTGACGGCGATGGACAGGCTCGTCAGGGTCGGGGAGCGGAAGCCGACGAGGGCGAAGATGGTGGCGGAGAAGTACATGAGCGAGTTGAAGCCGCACAGCTGCTGGTAGGCCTGCAGCATGCACGCGATGGCGAGGGCGCGGCGGTGCGCGCCCACGCCGACGAGCTCGCCGAAGCTGTCGTGCGCGGCGGCGAGCTTGGCGGCGAGCGTGCCGGGTTTGGGGGGCGATGATGTGTTTGAGGCGTTGTTATAGTGGTGGTGGCGGCGCGAGCTGGCCGCTTCTTCCTCCTCCAGGACCTCCTTCTCGACGCGGCGCAGCAGGGCCTCGACCAGCTTGTCCTTGCCGACGTCTGCTGTGCCGTCGGCGTCGGCGTCGTCGGCGCCGTACACCTTGCGCAGCACGCGGCGGGCGGCGTCCTTGCGGTTGGCTTTCACCAGCCAGCGCGGCGTCTCGGGCATGAAGCCGAGGGTGAGGAATTGCAGGACGGCGGGCAGCGCGCCCAGGCCGACCATCCACTTCCAGCCGTGCGGCGTGGCGGAGAAGAGCCAGCCGACGATGTACGCGACGACTTGGCCGCCGGTGATGAACAGGCTGGAGACGGTGACCAGCCGGCCGCGGAAGGGGGAGGGTGACAGTTCCGAGATGTATCTGCACGCCGGCGACATGTCGTGTTAGTCCATAATGTTACTCACGCGCACAAGCATGCATGTGCTCTTCTCTGCTCTCTCTGTGCGGGTCGAGCTCCTATCCTAAACGACGGCAACATGAAAAAAAGAGGAGAGACGACGTACAAAGGCACGACAAAGCTCGCGCTCCCCACAGCCAGCCCCACGATGCTCCTCCCGAGAATCATGCCCCACACGGTGCTCGCCCAGGCCTGGCCGAGCGAGCCGACCAAGAACAGCACATCGGCGACGAGGATGACGCGCTTGCGGCCCCACGCGTCGGCCAGCACGCCCGTGACCGGGCTGGCTATCAGCGCGAACAGGCTGGTCGCCGACGTCACGAGCGACTTGTCGAGCGTGGTCAACGCGCGGCCGGACAGGTCCGTCCCAATGCTGACGAGGGTGCTGGATATGACGCCGGTGCTGGAGACAATCGACAATAAGCCCATGTGCACACGCGCAAACACACACACACATGTATATCCTCACGCGCACAATAACCCGCGCCTTTTGGATGGACATGTCCGCTTTCGAACTTTGTGGATCCCACTCACTCGTAGCCAAACAGCAGTCCGCTCACGCCGGCGGCGAATGTCAGCGCCCAGATGAACAGTCCTGGCGAGACGATCTTGCTCTCGTCCACATCGTCGGCGTGGTGGTCGTCGTCGCCCTCGTCGTATTCGTACGCGGTCGGGGATGGAAGCTCCCGCGAGCTGCGGCCGCCGATCAACGGCTCGTGGGCGGTGGACTCGTGGGGAGCACCGAGGTCCCGCATCTCGACGTCTCGGGTGGTCGCGCAGCGGGGGCGGTCGTGCGGGAGAAAGTGGTGGTGGGGGTGGTCCTATTCGTGGGGTAGGATAGGAGGTATTGGAGGCCTGAGCACACTCGTAGACTGGGATGATGCTGCAGAGGAGGAGTTGACGGCGGCAACCGGTCAGCGACACGCTGTGATCAAGGGAGAGAGTAGCGAGAGACAGCGGGCGAGGAACAGCGCGTCGGCGGCGGTCAAAAGGGAGCGACGACGTGTCTGTGTTGTCACGCCCTGTTTTTGCATCGTGATTTCTTTCCCCACGATGCTGCGCGGCAGGCACGTTCCCCCGGTGTCTCAGGCAGGCGGACTTTCCCTTGTCGGCCATGTGCGTCGTCGTCACAGGCTGGCCGCCCCCGGTCGGGTCAAGCCCTACCGAGATCGCCAGGGACCAGCCCGTCCCACATGACCCCAGGGGCCACTTTCATCCACTTATTCGGCCTAAAACTTCCTCAGTCCTTCCAGAATGCCTGTGTGGCCCTGTCCGACGCTTCTGCTGGCTGGCGCTGGCGCATGCATCCGCGCACACGGGAGACAGCGAGCGATGCTTCTCGCCGTGGACTCTGAGAGGGCCTCACCATGCTTGCTTTTGCTCTAGGGACTTTTTGGCTTAACGCCACTTCGACGTCCAATGAAGCTGTGGATACATCTTTCAGATCTCAGATCGACAGGCTGCCAGATACCTAGGGATGGCTGCAAGCAGGGGAAATCTTGGGCTGTACCTGGACCATTACCTACCACGATCAATTGAGGCATTGAACCGAACACATACTTGCATCCGCTTGCCGTTCAACGCGACCTTGACGTGGAAAGAGGTCATCAAATTGATCACTCAGAAAGGAATCAAACCGTGGCGAGCCAGACTCTTAAGAGTGGGACTGCTAGGTACAGAATTGCAGACAAACACCAACGAGCACATAGCGCCTTCAGGAAGCGAGTACACGCGCATCTCTCCTCTATTATAGATCCATCAGCGCGTTACCACATCGCTGCTACTCTAAAACCGGGTGCGGGATATAAGTATGAACAGTAATTAACTAAGGCATTCAAGCATAACACGTGAAAATAAAACCCCTCCCCCGCCCGTTTCCTTTTCTCTCTCTCTCTCTCTCTCTCTCTCTCTCTCTCTCTCCCCTTCAAATTACCACCAAGCCTCCCTCCAACCAAACCACCAGCCTCGACCCTCACAACACCAACGCCGCAACCACCACACCCCCCACCACGCCCCCCAACCCCCCCACCACCCTCCTCCCCGCCGCCGCCGCAGCATTCCCCGTCTGCTGCGCCACCGTCGCCGCAGCACTACCACTACTACTACCACTCGCGCTCGGCCCCCCAATCGTCGTAGTCGCGCCGCCGTTGACGGCGCTGGCGGAGACGGTGAACTTGCTGGTGTGCGACGTCGACGACGCGGAGCCGGTGGCGCTGGCGGCGGCGCCGGCGCTCAGCTTGCCGGCGCCGGCGGTGACGGGCATGGTGATGGCGGAGAGCTCCGAGGCCTGCAGGGCGGAGGTGTAGGCGGGGAGGGTGGAGGAGGCGTGGGTGGAGATGCAGCTGGTGAGGGCGGCGGTGTCGTCGTAGTCCTGTCGCAGGGGGAGTCAGGAGGAGGGTTTGGCGGGGTCAGGGAAATGGAGGCGAGGGAAATAGAGGGGAGGAAAAGGAAACAAAACTTACAATGTCGGCGCTGTACGAGCAGTAGTCGGACCAGGCGTCGGCGCCGTCGGACTGGATGGTGCAGAAGGCGGCATCGGCGGCGGAAGTGCAGCCCATGGTCATGCTGTAGTCGTAGGTGCCGTAGTAGTCGTCGTTGTACGACATGACGGTCGTGTAGGCGAACGAGTCGGGCCCGACGGTGGCCGTCAGCGCGCCGTCGACGAAGACGCAGTTGTTGTAGTAGCTGGGGTCGCTGTAGCTGTCGCTGTCGCTGTCGCTGTCGGAGTCGGAGCTCGTGCTGTAGGGCCAGTCGGCCGAAGTGGTGGTGGTGGCGTCGAGGCACGAGAAGGCGACGACGGTGTGGTCGGCGTCCTGGACCTCGACGATGGACAGTGCGATGTCACTGTATTCATCGTACGAGGGCTGCTCGGCAGGGTAGAAGAATGAAATTGACGTGGTTTGCGCGCCGACGGCTGTGGCGGCGGCCACGAGTGCAACGGTGGCGGAACGCATCGTCACCGGGGAAAAGGTAAAGGTGGAGAGAAGGTATAGATATCGTGCGAGAGGTGATCCAAACTGGACTGGCTTGCACTCCAAAATGACAAGTGAAGACTGGCTCTTCGTTAACAGACGGGAGGCTGAACGGTGGAGAAGTTAAACAAAGCCGCAACGCCATCGTCTCTCCCGTCCATCTTATAGTCGAACAAGAGGCGCTGTGGATGGCACATCGTACCCACCTGCAGATTGGTCTTCCCGCGCGGCTCAATAATACAACTCTCGCGATCCTGGCCGGGCTATAGCCCGAACGAGACCGAGCGGATGGTGCCGACGGGCGAAAGCGAGCATGGTTGCCTGGCGCTAGGCCGCAGATGGTGGTTCTGCCGTCAGAGCGTCTGCCTCGATGCCTCTGCGTTCCCCCTTCGGGCAAGTTCAATGAGCTTGGCATCGCTGCTTGTCTGCTTGTGCCAACGGGCCAGGCACCACTCCACTCTCCGTCGCCGTCTGCCACAACCGAGCATGGCCAGACTGCACCACGAGCGGCGCGATTGGCTTCTCGCCCCTCGGAACATCACCCTCGACCGAGCTGTGCGGAGCGTGTGCAGGCCGGCCTCGGCTCCTCCGAGTCACAGCGGCATTGCAGACACTATGCTGCAGTGGCATTGCATCCTTCGCCAAGCATCGCATGGTCCGACACGCCCCCAAAAGTCCCAGGGTAAAGAAGCCGCGGCTAGCGCAGGGGCTCATTTTAAAATGTCTGCTCACACAGTTGGCGCCGGCGGAAAAGCTTGGCATGCGAAGGATTCACTCCTAATTTTAGAGCCTTTTGACCGCTGGCTGGGCCGAAAGCCGGGGGTGGGTGCATCCTGCGGGATCATGGACGGTAACTGTGAAAACCCGACAAGGACCGGTGACCAGATCGTAGCAAGCATGGGTCGAGCGGCGGGGCGTGTAGTAGTGAGCAGTGGTTGGGGATATGTAGGGCAAGGCGAGAAGCATGGATGAGTGGATCCTCGACCGGCTTCTGCCCGATCCAGGACGCGAGCAACCGAGATGGGTGTTTCCCGCTTCGGCTCTCTGTCTCTCTGCCGCGGCTTCTGTCGGCATCTTCCTGCCGTGATTCGCACATTGACTGCGCGCGAAGGATGCATATGGTGCGGCTACACGGACCGCCACTGCATCATGCCCTACCACCGGTCGTATCATTCGATAAAGTCCGGGCCAGTCCTGCATGTGAGAGACACTCATCCTCGTAATGCTGATGTCCAAGGCCAGTCATCCTCGGGAAGCCGATCGCGTCGTAACAAACGAGCTTCTTCTGGACACGAGCTGCTCCGTCAGTATAAATTCTGTTGGCACATGAAGCCAGCAGCTTGCGCATGGCTGCGCATATGCCCTCCTGTATCATCATACCGTAGCTCGGAGGCGACGAAAGCTGTAGCTGTCATTGTGCATAGGGCGATTAGGGAATTATACATGAAATCTAACTTAACTGCGCTCCGATACAGCTGAGCACATCATTATTCCTGCCGTCACAGCGAGCCACTTACATCACCTGCTCAGGTTGACATCCATTCGTTTCCACCTCCATCGTTGGACAAGTCGTGCGACACATTTTCCCCATAGCTCTTGCAGACAAGACACCTCGGCGTGTATTTGTACCCAATCTTGATTGCTCAATCTGAAAGAAAACCATTGAAACGTTTCAGCATGAAGCCCGTAGGATCATGGCGTGATACCAAACAAAACCACAATGAAAGCAGAAAAGAAACTCCCCGTCGCTAGACGACACCTTTGAAATGCCGCACGCGACTGGCTTTAATGATTACTCGCTCAAAGACGCGTCAGTGGAAGGAGGGGCAAGAAATGAAAAGAACAACTAAACATAGTTACAATGGAAACGCTGAACAAAACAGGCGAAGATTAAGAACAAGGATCCGACATCACCATCCAGCCAATCCTGTGATGCTATTCCAAAACGATCTCGTCTTTCGAACGCTTGATGTCGATTTTTGACCTGGCAGTGAGCGCGTGGGAGAAGTTTTCGTCATTCGTCCAGCCGGCTCTTTGAACGAACATGCCGAAACAGTATGTCCCGATCGGCCATACGGACTATTCTTCATGTGCGTGGCAAGCATATTCTCCGAGCTCTTAGAATCGTAACCGATGAATCCCCTCGCAGTAGCCGCTTCGTAGCGCTGTGGATTTTGAGTGTTGGACTTCGTGCGCGTTCTCGTACTCGGGGCAGTAGTGGGCTCGGCCTTGATATGTTGAAGCTGCGAAGGCTTGAGGACGCTCTTCAACCGCGGCGCGTCTGCATCGGACGGAAACGGGAGCTTTGTGCCTTGCCCTGCGTGCTCCTCATTAGCAGACGGAGCGAAAGAGACACAAGGACTTCAGGACGAAGCATTCTCACCACCGTTTTCGGTGGGTGCCTGCTCCTCCTTCTTTTCCTCTGTCGCCTCCGTTTCAGCTGGCTTTTCAGCTGACTCTCCCTCTGCTTGTGGAGCCTCGCCGTTCTCTGCAGCTGCCGCGGCCGCTGCAGCCTCGGCCTGGGCCTGCCTCCTGGCTTCGGCCTTCTGTCGCCTTCGTTCCTCAGCTTCAATGGCTCTTTTAGCTTGAAGTTCGAAAACCTCCTTTCGAATCTTTTCATCCTTGGCAATTCGCAAGCGCTCGACCTCCTCGACACCCCCACTCTTCTTGAGCTTGCCTTCCTCGACGAATTTACCGAGCTCCCTTTGGAACTCGCCCTCCTTGCGGCTTTCGAGTTCCTTCTGTCTGATCTTCTCAGCGCGCTCGATTGCCTCAAGTCGGCTTTCATGATTAGGTTGAAGAGCCCTGACTTCGTTGAGCATCCCGTCCTTGGCTTCACGAGGATCGGCCGAGGTATCGAGGGCAATCGCATGCGAGGCCTTGACGCTGGTGTGGCGATTGCCAGATCCTTGGACATTTTGCGACTTTGTCGCCTGTTCCACGAGGCCAAAAGTCTCGGACAGCTTCTCCAAGTCGTCTTGCAGATCCAACGCCAGCTCTTCTTGCATGGTAAGCATCTCCCGATCCTCCATGACCATCTGCAGTTCTTGTTCCCAGAGCTTGGTCCAGATTGGCTTCTCTTTCTTGAGGAAATCCTGAAGCTTCTTGACCTCTGATGTGGTAAAGGAGATCTCCTTGGCAACCACCTCGAGCTGTCTGGGACGAGGACGCACGCCACGGGCAACAACATCTTTCCGCAGATCCTCCACAAGATCCTGCAGATCGTCGACGCGGTTGACGATCTTCTCGGAATCGTCGTTCAGAGTCTTCTTGCCCTTGTTCACATAGGAGCGGCCCGTTTCACCAGACAAAGTGGGAACTTCGGCGTTGATTGCTGCGCTCTTTACAGAGGCAGCCTTCGAACGGATGTTGCCCATGCTCGCTTCGATATCCGATACGAAGGAGGAATAAGTCTGGCGAACGACTGCGAGATCACGCCTAAGAGACTGAATCTCGTCAAGCTGCGCTGCAGAATCCTTGAGGTTGATTGATCCGATTTTGCCGGTGGGACGAGGTGACACGATTGAGGTACGAGCAGATGGAGCAACGGACAAACCCGCCATTTCCTTTGCAGCCTGAGCCTGGCGATCTGAGACTCGCTGAAGGGCCGATTGCTGGTCTACCACTGCGCTCTTGACACTCTCAACAAGCTTGCGGATGTCGCCGAGGCCGTCATCGAAATGACGCTTCACTTCATCTAGGGCTTCGACATTCAAGACGAGGACGGAGCGATCTTTGATATCGCTCAGATCCTCAAGTTCGTGTCGAACGCCAGAAATTGGGTCTTGAACATAGATTTCTGGTAGATCGACGCCATTGTTGTGAGTGTTCCAGGCAAATTTCTCGATAAAAGCGAGCTGTAGGCGCGCAATCGAAAGATCGTTGTAGCCGTCCTGGAGAACAAACTTTTTGATCTTGCTTTTGTATTGCAAGAACAAGGTCAGTTCCTTACCAGGCTGCGGAGACTGATCCGGAATGAATTCTTGACTCTGCGGAGGCGTCGCCGGCTTTATTTTACGAGAGTCGCTACGACTAGGCGTGACTACTGCTTGGCGTTTAGTGCTCTTGTCGTCGTCGTCTCCTTCCGCTGCGGCCGGGATGTCATCGACGGGCCCAGGTACGGTCGCGCTGACTTCAGGCTTCTCCTCAGTCTCGTCGTGCTGGGCGTCTTGATCATCTGTGGCCGATACGGCTGAGTCTTCCCCCTCAGCGGAAGGCACGGCTGGAGAAGGCGCAACAGCATCACTCTGGCTGCTTTCTTCTGATATTCTGCGTGATGCCAGTGTGTTCGCACTAGGAGAAGCGTCGACAGCTGCCTGCTGAGTGGATTGCTTGCGAGTGTGAAGCAGCGAGCCGCGTTTGCGAACGGCATTCATAGACTCGCGCACATCTCGCCCGCGGTTGGGTATCGGGGAATTCTGGCTTGGTGGCATCATGGGAATGCCATTCGAGGCGCCTAGGTGCTTCTGGATCTGATATGCTGAGAACCGCCTCGAAGCCCTCCTCTCCAGCTCACCACCCCTCTGAAGCGCAGCTAGAGCATCTTGCTGTTTCGGAGGAGGCGGAGGCGGCGGGAAATCCGCAGGAATCGAGGAAGGTGGGGTTGGCGCGGGCATGCCTCCTTCGTCTTCAGGATACGGGGCGATGATGGGAATGTTTTGGGCGGCGTTACTCGAAAGCGAAGAGTCAGACGCGTTCATCCCGTCTCGATTGCTAGCGGTCGACCGGGCGCGCGAATGCGCGCCTTGACCTTCATACTTGCTGGGTGACGCCCTGCCGTGAGCAGATGAAGTCCGTGGAGGAAGATCCGGGTGGTCAAGGCCCAGATCTCCGCTCCCCTGACGTTTTTGTCTCTGTGCTTCGTCCTCACCCACACTCGCGTGTCTGGAGCTCGACCCGTTGGATCCAGCCGAGTCCCTGCCACTTCTTTGGCGTAATCTCTGCTGCTTTTTCTTCAGGCCATGCAGCAGATTGATTATGATGTCCCGTATCCTCGGAAGAAATCGGTCGAGACTCGCTTGGGAAGCTTCCTGACTGAGGGTTTCCTCCAATATGCTTCGGAGAAGCTCTGGGACATTTCCTAGATCCGATGTGTCGACACCGATCGCGTTGAAGGCGCGGGAGGCAATGTTGAACTCATATCCGAGACGCACATAGACGTCAGAGACTTCGCTCTCCGTTGCAGTGCCGCGCGACCACAGAGTGAGGGTTTCGAGAAGCTGCTTCGTGGCGACTAGGAGGTGCGTAACGCTTTTCTCAATTTGAGAAAGTTGCTGCTGGGGCTGCCGAAGGAATGAAGTCAGCCAGAGCTCAGGTTGCGGCCCACCCAGCCACGTTGGGGAGAAAAAGCTGCGCGACTCACATTCATGGGCCGCCGCGACTGGCTGCTAGCGGAGCGGTTGGACGCCGACGACGCCCTGGAGCCGGCATCGTCGCCGGCAAGCGTCATGCTGGAGGTGTTGGAGTAGAAAGTCTGATCCGAGTCTGTCGCGGGCGACCGGCGGTGTTGTCGTTGTGCGGTCGGGGGGCTCTGCATGGCAGCTTAGATGCAGATGCGAGCGTGCAGCATCTGAGCGTGTCGGGTGCTGATGATGCTTAGCCCAGCGTTCAGGGATCCCGCCGGGCGTTGTCGCTTGGACTCCGCTCCGCGCTGTGCGTACGTGCTCTTGCGCCACGGCCGCCGAGAGACGGCGGAAAGACAGCGGGGCTGACAGCTGAAGTGCCTGAGACGCGTGAAGAGCCACAGGGGTGCGGGCGCAGGCGCAGGCGCAGGCGGCGTAGAACAAAGACAGAGACACACAGGACGCAAGTGTTGCGAGGGCGTTTTTGTCGGTGGTTAGCGGCGGCTGCCAATCGCGCTGGGTCCTCCGCCCTGCTGCTTTGGGCGTGCGGAGGTGTGGCTACGAAAGAGTGGCTGGGCGGTCTCTGCCAGTCACCCGCCTGCTCGCTGGCTGGGCGGGCCGGAAGACGTCCCGCGCTGCAACTTGGAGGCGGGCAAGCCCAGCGCTCGCAGCATGCCCGCGCGCGGCGGCTGTTTGCATGGGCGCCGCGTGCGTGGGTGAGCGGTGCGAGGCGTTGCGGAGCTGGAGCGGCCAGCAAGCTCATGCGCCTAGCAGCTCCACCGCCAGCAACGCCCGGCTGCGACTGCTTGTGCAACGCCCAGCAGGCGGGCACACCCCCAGCCAGACGCCCCGTCGAGTCGCCTGCGCGCCCCGGCACCGGTTGCACCGACTGCCGCCTCGTTTTCCGCGCCTTGGGGTGGTGCGCGACACTGCTGCCCGTACATAATAGTGATTGAGACTCGAGGGTTCCCGCGGGCAGCCAGGATCTCCGTTTTAGCGTGAAACCACGCTCGATCCAACAACCTTCAACGGCTTCACACCGGGGCCGTCACCTCACCTACAGAGGACACCCTTTCCAGGACCTCGCCCGAACACCCTCCCTCCCCCCGCCGTGCCCGCAGCGGCGACAACGCTCGGTTTCCTGCCTCTCGCCGCCGCAACCACCGTACCTTGGCGCTCCCCGGCCAGAGCTCCCCGGCCCGTCGCGGTCCTCCTCTTCCTCCCTGCGTCCCGCCAACTACGAGGCTTCGACTGACCCTCACCCAACCCGACCATGGCGTCCATGAACGCCACGAACGGCAACGCCTCGCCGTCAGTCAGTTCTGGCAGCAACAAGGCACAGCTTAAGACGACAACGAGCGGCAAGGCCATGGACGGCACGCGCAAGCAGGCCGCCAGCCCCATTGACGCCTCGCAGAGGTAAGAAGCTCCCCTCCACCCGCCCGCCGTGCGTGGGCAATGAGCCTCGTTCGTGGCACAATGTGACCGTTTCTCACCCACCGAATCTCCTCCGCGCTTGTGGTCCGATTCGACTTCTGCCCGGGCTCGAGGTTACACCATCGCTGCAGCGATTGGTCCGCCTGCGCTCCCACCTGCATCTCTCTCCTTCATCTTCAATGCCCGCTCACTCGACCACGTCTTTCCACTCGGTCGCTGTCTGGTCGCAACCATCCCTACTCGACTCACGGTCACGCAGCGGAGCTTTTTAGCACTCACAGCTAACGTCTCGCTTCACCGTAGGAAAGCACCTGCTCCCAAAGCTTGGTCCTCAGGGACCAACCCGATTACCCAACGCCCCAACAATCCGGCATTATCGAACGGCGTGGCCGGCGCAGGCAAAGGCCTCAAGGGCATGGCGGTTCCTTCGAAGGAATCCTCGGCTGCGGACAACAATAAGCATGCGCACGACCGCATGATCTTCTTAATCAGTAATTTTGTTGTAAGTGCACCACTTTCGGCGACAGCCTGTCGCAAAGGAGAGGCCATCAACGTCCCTACGGTGATGCACGCACTAAGGCGCGATTACGCGTTGTACAAAAACCTCCGCTAACATCGAACTATTAGGGTATGCCGGCAACTGTCACGTTGAAGAGCGGCGAGCGCTTCTCCGGTATATTCTCGAGCTCTTCTCTCGAGCAGCAGGAGTACCGTTACACTTTCAAGATGGTGAAGCGGCTGCCGTCCTCCGGTGGCCAGGTCAACGGTACATCAGAATCTCAGGACTACTGCGGTGTTGGCCAAGACCATCGCATGGTTTTCGACGTGAAGGATGTTGTCGTTCTGAATGTAGAGAACGTCGCCATGGATAAGACGAAGGCCAAGAACGGTGTGTATTTTCCGTGCGATTCGGAAATGACAACCTGCTGACCTATGACCCGCAGGAGCCTCCATTGGCTTCAAGACTGACAGCGACATCTCTGGGCACCTCCAGGCGCGGGAGCGCGACCTCAAACGATGGGTTCCCAGCGCAGACACCGACGTTGACCTTTCGCTTGGCGATAATTCCGGTGCTGGGTGGGATCAATTCGAGACTAACGAGCGCTTGTTTGGTGCTACAAGCAACTATGACGAGGACTTATACACTACTAAGATCGATCGCAGCGATCCTCGGTACAGGGACCGAGCAGCGAAGGCTGAAAGGCTTGCGAGGGAAATTGAGTCCGGTACCGCACTGAATGCTCACGTCTTGGAAGAGCGTGGCCAAGCAGCTATCGATGATAGTGGTTTGGACGAGGAAGAGAAGTACAGCGGGGTCAAGCGCGACTTGCCATCGCTTTCGTCGGGTCAGTCCAACAAGTACACTCCACCCGCAAGGAGAGCGCCTACTGCGCAGGCCACCATTCCAGGCGCGCCGGTCGATCCAGCCATCATCTCCTCGCAAATCGCGCGCCCTGAGGCTTCCGCTGCTCGCCCTCCGCAGCCCCCGACCGCCAACACCAAGGATCAGCAAGCTCCCCCCGCCGCGCCGAAATCTGAGGACAAGCCAGCTGCAGCGAACGCAGCCGCGGGAGAGCAGGCAACTACGGCGAGCAACGCGACAAAGCCCGCGGAGACGTCCGCAACTGCGACTACCACCGATGGCAACAAGAAGCAGCCACCAGCGCTGCAACAAACTACTTCAGATATGGCAGCTCGGAAGCCCGGACGGACTGGGCCCAACACTGTTGAGCACGATCTTTTGGACTCCTTCAAGCAGTTTTCTGCCAATGAGAAGATGAAATTGCAGGAGAGGCAGCGTCATGCCGCCAGGCATGACAAGAACGTCAAGCTCAATGACCTAAAGAAGTTTGCGATGAACTTCAACTACAGTGCTCCCATTCCAGAGGACTTGATTCCGATCCTAGCCAAGGACCCCAGCAAGCAACAGGAGATCAAGCAAAAATCTCAGAAGGCCGCCGAGGATCGCAAGTCTTCAGTTACTTCGACTACCGAGGCGAAGGCCGCCACCAACAACGTCGATGTCAAGACGCAGCAGAGAGCCTCTGGGCCTGCGGCGCCGGCTCCTGTTAATCAGCGTGGTGCAAGGCCGAACCAGGGGCCTTACCCTCAAGCACCCCGTGGCGACAGGAACGCTCAGAACATTCCGGGTATGCCACCTAGGAATGGCCCGGGAATGCTCAGTCAACGTCTCGCAATCACGCAGCAGCAACACAAAGCTGGTGTGGGCATGCCTACCATGCCGATGCCAATTCACGACTTGCGCATTCCGCCCTCTGGCCCTGCCGCGCCATCGAGTGGATCGCACACGCCGTCCTCGAGCATTTCGACCAGGTTCAATGTCAAGGCTCTCGAGTTCCGACCCAATCCTGCTGCTAACACGTTCACACCTGGAGGCAATGGTAGCAACGCATCGAGTCCGAGGAAGGAGTCTGCCCCGCCTCGTCTAGAGCCACGTAGGGCCCCGACGACTAGCTTTTTCGGCTCACACAAGCCCACTCCGGCCACCGACAAGCCCGCTTTGGCCGATGTGTTTAACCCAATCAAGCGTATGAAGAAGGACGTACAGGCTGAGAACAAGAGCAAAGACTACGCGCACAACGGTGGCATTCCCCAGGCCTACAGGACCCCGCCTACCTGGGACGTCTCGGACCAGAACGGTGAAAAGAAGTATGCAGACCTGTTTGAGCGTGCTCCCATCACAGTCCAGCCGAACTCGGCTCCTCAAGCTGCTCTCAACAGCGTTCAACCTCCACACCAGCACCAGCTTCCCACTCATTTGCAACAGGGCGGGCAGGGAATGCCGCAAGTGCACACTCCCCAACACACGCCTCGCCACCCTCCTGTCCAACCCCATCATCCAGGTGCTCCCCACTTTGATGGTCATAACATGCAATTCTCAGCATCCAACTCTTCGATTCACCCTTCCCCTCGTGCAGGCATGCCCCAGTTCATCTACGGCCAAGTACCACAGCATATGCCCAACTTCCAGCAGGGCGCTATGCCGGCAACCTATGCGATGAGCCCAGCAATGCGTGCAGTACCTGTTGGTCCTCAGCCGGGATTTGTTGCCCAGGGTCCTGTCATGGGTAGCCATCCCATGATGAGCCAGCACTCGAATGGTCCTGGAATGTTCCCCGGGCCCCAGATGCCGCAAATGCCCCAGATGCCCCAGATGCCCCAGATGCAACAAATGATGCAATCTCCAGCTCCAGGCCAGGCCTATCCTTACCAACCCGGGATGATGCCTGCACCTCCTGGTGCCAATGGTTTTCCTAGTCCGAGGCCTGGTCCAGCACCCATGATGGTCCACCAGGGTTCTCAACAGGGGCATGCCCCGCAGCAGTTCATGCCTATGCCCAATGGTGGATACCCGGGTCTGTTCCATCAGATGCAACCGGGATCAAGTAAGTCTTCGTTATCACCCAGCATGAGTCGGCTAACCGTGAGCAGTGACACCTATGCGTGGCCCTTATCCACAGCCGCACATGCAGTACGCCTCAAGTCCTCACCAACACCATCAATACCCTCAGCCACACCGCGGAACCCCTAGTGGCGCCTACAGCCAGCCGATGATGCCCCAGCATTCTTTGCCTCCCCAAATGCCTCCTCCCGCCGGGCCTGGCCAACACGTGCCTGATGTTGGAGAGAAAGTCGAATGAGCACCTTCATAGCGCAGGGTGACTGCATTCGCAAAATCTTCCAGCTGCTATAGGGATGCCTTACTGGCGGGAGGCGGACATTGCTACTTCATCCCATACTTCTTTTTCCAGGCTTTTCCTCATTGCTTGCATTAGCGTGGCTGGGTCTCGTATCGCTTACTCGGCGATTTGCTGGTACTCAAAAAGGCAATTGGCATTTAGCGGACGGCGTTCCTTCTGGCGTCTCACGGTTGGGGTGGCATGCAGACCACGATGGGCGAAAGCCCGGTGGTCATGTATGCAGATGATGAACATGTGGCATGTATCATGTCACGGATGCTGAGAACGGATGCTTTCAGTCCTCAACGAGTGGCGTTGTGGCGGCGGATGGCTAAGGCGGTTCACGTGGACCTGGATACGCAGGCCGACGTAGCGGAAAGCAGCGATGATAGGATAGGGGGGTGGGGGTTGATCAGGATACCTGAGTCGCTGAGAAGCAGTAACAGGGTGAAAGTCGAGCGAGCAGAGTGAATTGCCAGAATTACAGATGCAAATGAGCGACGGAATCTCTGCCGTGATCAGTGACGTATCCTCCGCTGAGCGGAGGAGAACAAGTTGCATCCGACGTCCGGCGTCGCAGGATGCCTTTTCTGATGATGTCCAATGCCAATGCTGGAGATTAGATATGGGCGGTCACATCAGCCACAGCGACTTCCCACCTCGGAAGGGGGAGGTGGCTGACCAGCAGCGCTAGGTCCGAAAAAATGTCGGGATCCTGGCCAGAGCAGCATCATCTCTCCCACGCGCTCTGAACCCTGTTGTCGTCCGCCTTCCCCGAGCGTCTGGCTGCGCGCACAACCTCCGAACGGCCACCCGTCCTCTCACCAAAATGCGCATATGATGTTGGGTTTCCCTTTGTTTTCCCCCCTGCTGAGGAGGACTGCCGCATCCCCGTGGACCTGTAGGACCTGCCTTCGGCAACAGCAACAGTCTCAACAACCTCTGCGTCAACGTCTCGGCTACGCCACCCAATCCAATGCAAGGAGCATACCGCGTCAGAAGAAAAGGCGCCGGCTTATTATTGCTGCAGCCGGCGGCGGTGCTGTCGCCACGGCTGTGGCGGTGAGCGACGATGCGAAGCACGCCGTCACGGCCGTTCGGCGCTCAGGGCGAGTCGTTGCTACTCTTTACGTGAACATTCAGGAGTAAGATGCCGCCATACCTATACGTGTATCTGACTAACGGCGCTTGCTTCAAAGTTATCGCAAAACGCTCAAGCATGACGCCGACCCCGGATACCCCGAGCTCCTCAAGGCCTGCCACAAGCGCTGCGCGGAGAGAACGTTGTGGACGTTGGAAAAGAACGGCTCCATATTCATCAAGCTGGGACAACATCTGAGTAGCATGAACTACCTCCTCCCGACCGAATGGTGCGACACGTTCATTCCGCTGCAAGACAAGTGCCCGGTGTCATCTTTCGAGTCGATCGAGGACATGGTGATGAAGGACACCGGACAGTCTCTCAGGGAATACTTTTCTGAGTTCGATGAAACGCCAATCGGCGCGGCGTCGCTGGCCCAAGTACACTGCGCCGTGGTGAGGGAGACTGGACAGAAGGTCGCGGTCAAGGTGCAGCACCCCGCGCTGGACGAATGGGCCCCGCTCGATTTGGCTCTGACCCGGTTCTCTTTCGCTACGTTGAAAAGATGGTTTCCCGAGTACGATCTTACATGGCTCGCCGCCGAGATGGACATATCGCTCCCTCAAGAACTGGACTTCCGCAGAGAGGCCGAGAACGCCATGCGGGCCAAGAAGTACTTCTCCAACATCAAGGATGCGCCCCTGATTATTCCGGACGTGCTGTGGGCGGAGCGCCGCTTCCTAGTCATGGAATACGTCACCGGACGTCGGCCGGATGACCTTGAATACCTTGATTCACACGGCATCGACCGTGACGAGGTGTCTGCAGCTCTTGCGCGTATATTCAACGAGATGATTTTCGGCGCCAACGCCCCGCTGCACTGTGATCCTCATGGCGGTAACCTTGCCATCCGGCATAACCCTTCCCGATGGGGCAAAGGAAACTTCGACATTGTTCTCTACGATCATGGCTTGTACAGAGATATCCCCATGGACATTCGTCGATCGTATGCCAAGCTCTGGCTCGCGGTGCTGGATGCGGACGAGACTCGTATGAGGAAATACGCAAAGGAAGTTGCGGGGATTCCCGATGAATACTTCCCTTTGTTTGCGAGCGCCATTACTGGCAGAGACTTCACCGCCGTGACGGCGGGTGTGGACAAGCCGAGAGATGCGGCCGAGAAGGAAGCCATCTCGACTGCTCTTGGCGAGGGTATGCTGCAGCAGTTGGTCGATCTACTTGGCAAAGTTCCTAGGGTCATGTTGCTTATTTTGAAGACCAATGATTTGAGTAAGTTTGTGGAAGACGGGGCCAACAGCCGCAAGACTAACGATTGCGCCCAGCACGATCACTCGATGAGAACCTCCACACGCGCCAGGGACCAATCCGAACGTTCTTGATCCTCGCTCGTTACGCATCCCGGACTGTATTCGAAGAGCACATGGAGGCGTTGAGTGGCAGCATCCTGCGGCCGCGCAACCTCTTCCGCTTCTTGCGGGCTTGGCTCTCGTATGTGAGGGTGGACTTGGAGCTCAATCTGTACGAGTACTACCTGTCTATCAGACGGGTGCTTGGGATGCACCCAGTGCTGTAAATAAATAGCTTGAGGAAATCACATTGTGGCGTTGCGAAGCACGCCCTGGACAGGCTCGCATGTGGTGGCGCTGGAGGAGATTTTTTATTTTTTTCTGCGCAGGTACTAGGCATAGATGACTACTTTTTTTTAGATGCAATGGAAGCGAAGCGCAGGCTCTGGATGCTTATCATCGACTGACTGAAGTGCTCCCAAGGGCGCGATGTGGGGCCGAGCACTGGATGCTACGCAGAACACAATCACAAAGCAGTTCAAAGCGTGCGGCGGTGCTGCGTTCGGCCCAGGACAGATGTTCAGTCGGGTAGGGCGGCACGGCAGGAGGCAGCTCCAGGCTGCAGAGCGGCGGTGCGCGAATAGGGCGCTGCGGGCTGCGGCACAGATAATGGCACACAACGGGCGGGCTCCGATTGTTCGCAGGCGGTCCTGGCGTTGGCAGCGGCTGGGCCTGAGGCGGATTACATCATGCGCACAGCCTGGAGGAGGCGTCAGTGTCGCGGGCTGTGGAGGGAGAGCCCGTGGAGCCCTGGTCAGGCGAGGGCGGAGAGGCGACGGGGTGATTGACGGCGTGCCCCCTGCACCGCTGCGATCGCTCGCTGTCCATCGTCGTCCATCGTGCCTGTCCGTTGTGGTGCGCCGCTCTCGCTCGCTCCCGTCGCTCGTGCAGGCCCGCCGACCGGATTGATCGCATTAGTCGTAGGGATCCTTGCGCTTGTAAGCGCGCCCCGCCGCCCAAAGCAAAGACCCAGTGCTGCCGGCGGACAGACTCGACACCTCAAAGATAGAATTGCACCACGCCTCCCACCCACGCAACAGCCCCCGTCCGCTCCTCGCCGCCGTCCTGGCCACGCAACCCGCCAACGTACGCCCGTCCGATCCTCTTCTGCTGAACGGTGCTGCCACAGCGCCCGCGGGCCGACGCCTGGCCCTTCCGCCGCCGTCGAGAGCTGCACAGCCCCCGGCCATCCTTGACACCGTCCTGCGCTCACCACGCGCTGACATAACCGCTGCGGCGCGCCCCAAGCCAGCTCCCTGAGCCCTCTTGACGACAGTTCCCTTTCTACGTAAAACAACGCGAGCGGCACCGAGAGCGGAGCCCCCAAGAGCGCGCCATGGAGCAGCCCGCCCAGCCCAACCTGCGCGTTACCAGTGAGTCCACCCCGCAGCATGCCATAGCTCCCGCCGTCGCGTAGCTGACCTGTCCCGCAGTCATCGCCGCCGATGGCCTGTACAAACGCGATGTCTTCAGTAAGCCACCCTCCCCCAGCTGCCTGCCGCCCCGGTATTGATCGCTCCTCAGGGTTCCCCGATCCCTTCGCGGTGGCAACCATAAATGGCGAGCAAACGCGGACCACCAGCGTCATAAAGAAGACACTGAACCCGTACTGGAACGAGAGCTTCGACATGTAAGCACGCGCGCCCTAGCCGCCAACACTCTGGCTCCAGTAGCCGTCGCTGACACGGCGCAGGAGGGCAACCGAGGACAGCATTCTCGCCGTCCAGATATTCGACCAGAAGAAGTTCAAGAAGAAGGACCAGGGTTTTCTAGGCGTCATCAATGTGCGCATCGGCACCGCCATAGACCTGGATGCCGGCGGCGACGGTAAGCCAGACTGGTGGCCCATGCCACTCCGGTTTCAGCTCTAACGAATGCTCCCGCAGAAATGTTGACACGCGACCTCAAGAAGTCAAACGACAACATGGTCGTGCACGGCAAGCTGATTCTAAATTTATCCACGAACTTGTCGCAGCCCATTAACCAGCCTAATGGTCCCCGCCCTTCCTCCGTTTCCGCTCAGTCCTCGGTTAACGGTCTTCCTGCATCCAACAACCCCACCACCCCTCTCAGTGCTGGTCCATCGAATTCTTTGCATCCCGATATGTTCCCCGGAAGCCGCCCCGGCGCTTCTGCCGCTGCGGCTGCAGCCCGTCCGAATCAGCCCGCCCCACCTGGAGGTCCGCCCAACGGAACCGGCGCCGGCAACGCACAGAGGAACGCGGGATTCAGTGCTTTCGAAGATGCTCAGGGCCGTCTACCTGCTGGTTGGGAGCGTCGGGAGGACCATCTAGGACGCACGTACTACGTTGATCACAATACGAGGCAGACGACATGGATCCGACCTGCCTCTAACGTCAACGAAGCCCAACAGAGGACCCAGCTGGAGGCGCAGACGCAGCAGGAGCGGACGAGGCACCAGAACCGTATGCTTCCCGAGGACCGCACCGGTGCCAACTCTCCTACTCTGTCAGAACGTCAACCCTCGCCTGGATCCACTCCGTCTGCAAGCGCAGTTTCCATGATGGCCACAGGGGCTACCACGGCTGGAACCGGCGAGCTGCCTTCGGGATGGGAGATGAGGCATACGCCTGAGGGACGGGCCTATTTCGTTGACCACAACACCCGGACCACCACCTGGGTCGATCCCCGTCGCCAGCAATATATCCGCATGTACGGCCAAAATGCGCAGAACGGTACCATCCAGCAGCAGCCTGTATCGCAATTGGGCCCGTTGCCTAGTGGATGGGAAATGCGTCTGACCAACACTGCCCGTGTCTACTTTGTTGATCACAACACGAAGACGACTACCTGGGACGACCCCAGGTTACCGTCTTCTTTGGACCAGAACGTGCCACAGTACAAGCGTGACTTCAGGAGGAAGTTGATCTACTTCCGCTCGCAGCCCGCGCTCCGGATCGTATCTGGCCAGTGTCACGTTAAGGTCCGCAGAAGTCACATCTTCGAGGACTCGTACCACGAGGTTATGAGGCAGAGCGCTGGCGACTTGAAGAAGCGTCTCATGATTAAGTTCGACGGCGAAGATGGTCTGGATTACGGTGGTCTGTCCAGAGAATTCTTCTTCTTGTTATCCCACGAGATGTTCAACCCGTTCTACTGCTTGTTCGAGTATTCCGCGCACGACAACTACACGCTCCAGATTAACCCACACTCTGGAATTAACCCGGAGCACTTGAACTATTTCAAGTTCATTGGTCGTGTTGTGGGTTTGGCCATTTTCCATCGCCGATTCCTGGATGCATTCTTCATCAGTGCCTTCTACAAGATGATCTTGAAGAAGAAGATCACCCTCCAAGACATGGAGGGTGTTGATGCCGATTTCCACAGGAACCTTCAGTGGACAATGTGAGTAACTGAGCGCTCTATGGTGTTTGGTTTGCATTATTGACAAGATTGTCAGGGACAACGACATTGACGATGTGCTGGACCTCACTTTCTCTACCGACGACGAACGGTTCGGTGAGACTGTGACCATTGATCTGAAGCCTGGCGGAAGAGACATCGAGGTGACCAACGACAATAAGCGAGAATATGTTGAGTAAGTAAAATTGGTGCAATCAGGTTTGAGCCACGAACTAACTCGAATAGACTCATCACGGAATGGCGTATTCAGAAGCGCGTGGAGGAGCAGTTCAATGCCTTCATTACCGGTTTCCACGAGTTGATCCCAGCAGATTTGATTACTGTCTTCGACGAGCGCGAGTTGGAGTTGCTCATCGGAGGTATTGCAGATATCGATGTGGAAGACTGGAAGAAGCACACGGATTACCGTGGCTACACCGAGAGCGATGAGGTCATCCAGAACTTCTGGAAGGTAAGACGACTGTTCCCAGTTTTAAATTGCTTGAGCATAAAGCTAAAATCTGGTCATAGTGCATCCGGAGCTGGGATGCTGAGCAGAAGTCGCGTCTGCTACAGTTCGCTACTGGTACTTCCCGTATTCCCGTCAACGGCTTCAAGGATCTCCAGGGCAGTGACGGTCCAAGGAGATTCACGATTGAGAAGGCGGGCGAGATCACGCAATTGCCCAAGTCGCACACATGGTGAGTGCTCATCTCTGACGTGGTCTGCCATTATTTGCTAATAACGATGTGCAGTTTCAACCGACTCGATCTGCCACCTTACAAGACGTACGAGGCGCTCAACCAGAAGCTTACGATTGCCGTCGAGGAGACTGTCGGTTTCGGACAGGAGTAAGCGTTCAGGCGCCCTCGAGACCTGAAGAATTGTCGCGGAGGGAACTCGAGATTGGCGTATACCCTGCTTTTTTGCCGTCGTCCGGACATTTCTTCAACTCACACATTCAACATTGTTTGTCCGCCCGCCCGTCCGCCCGCTCATACAGACTCCCAGCTCGCGATCTTCTTCTTGTATAAAAGGAAAGAACGCTTTTTCATCGTGTATAGGCTCAGGCGCAAACAGGGGAGTGAGGAGTATCCGAATCATTTATCTCACAGCGCTCGCACGATGACCAGCATGGGAAACAGATCGACAAGAGGAGAAAAGCGAGGGTGTACTGCGTCGTCTTGGAGAGATGGGGGAGGAAGAAGAGAGAGGCTGGACCCCCTCTTTATAAGCTGTTGCGAGTGGGCGCAACGGAGGTGAGAGGTTGGAATTTCTGTGGAGGCAAACTCGAAGATGAAGGTAACGAGGAGGGATGGATCAAGGGATGGAGGAGGAGAAGACCCTTGGAAAGGGAAAGGGAGGGGAAAAAATCAACAATTTTTTTTTATTATCATTTGGGCTGCGGGCGAGGAAACAGATTCCTCTTTGTTTTTGTAATACACATCGTTCCCAGGACCCCATGGAAATGGGGGGGGTTTAGTTTGGGAAGGAAGAGAGAGGATATCGATCGCTTCTTTTTTTTTTAGACATTGCTTTTTTTTCTCGATTAGTTCCTCGCAATGATTAACGGAGGCGCTTCTAGCTTCTTCCTTTTCTTTCCCACCCCGCCCATTTGCTCCCTCAGGATTGATGAAACCGGTTGTTGCTTGATCTTCCTACTTCTCTATCTTCCATGACCTTCGCTGCTGCTTCTTCACGTTTTGTTTCTTCTCTCCTCGCTCGCTAGTGTTTACTACTCCTCCGTGTTCATGTTGTCGTCGGGAAGGGAGAGTGCGTGATCAACCCACTTCCCCTCCCCTCTCCTCTCCTCTCCCCTCTCCTTCTCTCTCTCTCTCTCTCTCTCTCTCTCTCTCTCTCTCTCTCTCTCTCTCTCTTTCTCTTTCTTTGGTTTCTGTCCCTCTTTCCTTTTTATATGCACCGGAAGCTCAAGAACAGGTGAAATTGCGGGATAGGAACGAACGGCCAACCTCGTGAGCGGGGTGGAAGGGAGCGGAACGGACCAAACAGAAAGGATTTCAGTCGAAGTGGAAGCAAAGAGGAGAGATCACAGTATACGTGCGCGGTTGAAGAACTGGGTTGGCTGGTTGTCGACGCTGGGGAATAGACGCGGCAGTTGGGGTTAGGGGGGAATGAGGCCAGATTGGCATGTTACCGAGCGAGGAAAGGAAGGAGCGGGAAGGCATTGATGTATATGAGGGGGTGGACAGTTTGGTATTTGGTGTTTTTTTTTTTTTGGTGCTTGTGGCTTCGTGTCTTGAGGCTGTTGGTTCGAGTGTAGGCGTTTTGTTTTTGTGAGAGCATGGTATTTCATCGTACGTTGCTTGAGTTTGGCTATTCATTTAGCTTCGCCGTGCTCCGCCAGTTCTGCTTTTCCCCGTGCAGTATTGGCCTTGGGCGATGCGGGCGGGGGGGGTTTTTTTTTTTTGGTTCTGAGCCTGCACCTTCGTAGTGATGGGTCGCTCTCTTCCCCTTTGGGCACCATTATGAACTAGGCGAGGTAAGGAAAGAGCGTCGTTTGGCTACGACGTTGGGGTGACGTGGTCGATTGCATATGAGAGACTGATGAGAAAGTGGGGGAACAGCATGCAGAAGGGCGGGTACGTAGTGGAGACAAGGGTAAGAATAACAGTTGAATTTTCGTTTGGAGACGATGATGATATTTTAGGGTTGTGAGATATTTTTATCTCTGCCAGCAGCTCGGTTGTCAATAAGCTTTTCGGCCTATCCTCTGCGATTGATGCACACCATTCTTGGCGAGTACGAGGACGCATGACGATGAATGAGTCGGTGGATGGGTGTGCTATAGAAGGGAGGGTAATATCTGCCAGATAGCAACGGCAAAAGCCGAGTTAACCTTGGCGCTATAGGTGGCTTTCGGCAATGCCGTATAAAGACATCGACGGCTATACGGCCGAGAGAGTAGCGGTGGTATTTATAGGCCGGGATTGGTTAAGTTGACCATTCTTTGCTTCGGCAATGATGTAGGAGGCCTAATAGGCCGTGGGCTGGATATCCCGGGACGGACCGTGGGGCGAACATTTCATTTGTGGCTAGCCATGGGCATCTCCGGTCGGTATGCCGATGGCCGGGACGTATGTAATGGCCATTACCTCATGCGCTAAAGGCGCGTTTGTGATAGATTGCGTCAAGACTTGTCATCACCGTTGGCTTGGGGTCGACGGAGCGCGGCGCCGAAATTATGTGCTGGAGGCAATAATCTCCACCGACAGCGTGGCCAATGCCGGCCAAGAATGTGCCCATGGTCACCACAACCGTCACGATCACCGTCACCACGACGAACAGCGGGGACGGCCAGTGCGCGCGACAGGATGTTTACTCCAGCAACGCGGTGCAGGCGGAACCGAAAGCGGACATAAGCATGTATGCACGCGACGGGAGGTGGCTGAAATGTATGTACGACGGACCTAGCTGTCAGGCTGTGAAGCCGTCGAGGAAGTGCAGTCGGGCTTTCGCTGTCGATCGCTAGGGATCAGCACATTCCGCGGAAGGACGGCTTCGCTCCAACCGAGTCGGAGGGCATGGATGGAAATGGGATGGTTGGGAGACAGGGAGATGGAAGGCAGATGCGGAGAGCGGTGCAGGCAGGCTAGCCCGTCGCGGGAATGTTCTGCGCTGTTCTGAGGAGATTCTACGGGGTGCTGTTTTGGCCAGGTGGATCAGGGTCATGGACTCAGGCCGAGGATGTGGTGAGGGGTGGTTGCAAGAGGAGCCGACCAGAGGATGCGGCGAGAGGGGAACGGAGGCGTATTGCGGGCCTTGCGGGAGAAGGACGGGGCAAAGGGGCACATGGTGGCCGCAGCGCAGCCATCAATGCTGGACGACCAACGGAGCATCGAGCGTCGTCTGACACGGAGCCGGGTCCATTCCTGCAGCATGAGCGTGTGGTGCCTCTCGCGGTGAGGAGAGTCGCTCGTTCGATGAGTTGCGGCGGCCGTCGCGGCTGCGCGGCCAATGGCAGCCGGATCCAGCTCGCCGGTCCAATGGATGACGGTGGGTGACAGCATGGGCGTGGAGGCGGAGGTGCGGCTCTTCGCTGGCGCCGGGCGCGGCTGGCAGCGGGCGAGAGGGCGCTGGGCGGGACTGGGTGACTGGGTCGGGCTGGGTCATGGATGCGGGCGCGGGCTAGCGCGGGCTGGGGCGGGAGCAGGAGTGTTTGAGAAAAAGAGACGGAGGAACCTTGTTTGCGCAGCTGAGGCGCTAGGTAGCAAGAGCCCCCTTCACTCTTCTGCTCCCATGGCTGTTTGCACCTCGACTCCTGCGAGCTGGCCGGGCGCGGGCGTGGGCTGGTGTGACGCGAACACGACGGCGGTCGCCACCCGGCGGCAGCGGCAAGACGTGGATTGGGGTGGTCTCGTATGTGGCTAAGAATATCCACCGCGCTGCAGGGACGGCTGCTATACACAGCGCCCCATGCGGCTAGCCCGCGGCCAGACTGGCCCGATAAACTCAACCAGAGGCTGCGGCATATGCACGGATACAGACGACGGCGAACACGAGCGCGCAGGAGCAATGCCCGCCATGTGATGGCCTGCTCCCTGGCCGCCGCCGGGCCACTAGCTGCTGTCATGGCTGCTGCCATTTAGTCGCGCCCTCCCCAGCGCTGCTTCCTCTCCTGCTCCCCACCTCGCCGCTGCTTCCGTTCCCAGCCCAGTCCCACCAAAAAGACCTCACGCCCATCCACTCGCTCTGGGCCCAATTGATTCGCTCGCCCGTAGACCGCAGCCAAGCCCCAGCTCGCCGGCATTCTCCTCCCCAACAAACAACAAACAACATTTATCTCATTCCGCCGCGCCCGCTCTCTCCACAACCTCGACACCCCTCCAGTCCACCTCTCACCATGCGTTTCACTGTCGCTGCCGCTCTCCTCGCCTCGGCCGGCTTCGTTGCCGCCCAGAGCACCACCACCTCGGCCGCCTCGTCGACCTCGTCGTCGTCGTCGGACTGCGATGCCCAGAAGTAAGCTGCTGCCCCCTGCACCGACACTTTTCCCTTTGCTGACCATCTTGCTCCTGCAGCATCGTCGATGCCTGTGTCACCAGCATCAAGCCCCGCACTACCGCCTGCGACGGAAACGATTGGAGCTGTCTCTGCTCCGCCTACACTGATCTTGCCACGTGAGTAAACCACCAGAAAGCGGAATGGAGCAATTGCAGCTGACCCTACTCTTCCTCTCTCTAGCTGCTACAACAACTGTCCCAACGACCCCACCAGGTCGTCCGTCCAGAACCAGGTGACCCAGTTCTGTGCTGCTGCCAAGGCGTAAGTACTCTTTTTACTCCCTCTTTGCCCATTGGCATCTGCAAATTGGCTGACATCTTCTTTCCCCAAACACAGCAACAGCTCCACCTCCTCCTCCAAGTCCGGCTCTGCCACAGCCACCTCCAGCCGCTCCAGCTCGGGCAGCGCCGCCTCGGCCTCGGCCTCGAGCACCTCGACCTCGAGCGGTAACTTTGACTCGTTCTCAGGCTCGAGCAGCACCTCCTCGTCTTCGAGCTCTTCGTCGACGGGTGCCGCTGCCCCCATTCACGTCCCTGCCGGTGGCGCCCTCGGCCTGGCTCTCGGCATCGCCGCCATGCTGTAAATGAAAAGCACAACGGAGAGTCCGAGGCAGCGTACGCGTGGAGAATAATTATTTTTTTTTCGAGGCGAAGATTTCATTATCTAGCTTCTAGTTGTGATGCAAAATGGGGTGACGAATCGTTTCTTCGGTATCGTGGAGCTGGATGTAATGCATAATGTGCTTGGTCAAGATTGGGTTCGGTGTCTTCCTCGCTTCTAGCCTGTATATTTTCCTGATCTGTTGTGTGTGGGGAATGGAAATGCTTCGTGCCTGATGCATTTGCGAGACGCTGCACTAGTGTCCCCTATTTCTTGCTGTCAAGGGAAATTGTAGTAGCTAATATCACTGAAACGTCGTTTCTTCATCATGTTTCAACTCACTACTGCCCAAGACCCTTTCGTTTCCCTTGATTCGCGTCATGGTATCTTGACGTCAACGTTGCTGTTCTGCCGCGTGCTTCGTTACTGGGTCAACACAGGAAACGCTTGCTCGTCGCGAAAAGAAGCATATGCTCGCTTTCGCCAGCCCACTTCATCTTTCCCCATGGTTTCTCCTTGACCAGAGAGGGAGGCTCCCCCGCTTTCTCCTCAGTTCCTTCTGCCGTAATGGGAGGACGGCATTATTGCTGCTCTTCTGGATCCCAGACGACGTCACCTGATACAACTCTTCAACACCTGGTAGAACAGGGAGAGCTCATGAATTCGGGCAGCGGGGCCTGAGTCCCGAGAACGCGGTTCTCCCGTTCCTTCTACCGAGTTTACCGAGCAATCGGACCCGCATCGATCTCTCGTGTTTTTTATTTTCTTCCTTGTGGCACAGTCGGGATCGAAGACCACGAGTCATGGTCGGATGGGGGTCAAGTCGGGTGGATTTTCTGGAAATGACGCTGTTCGTGTGCAACGTCGGGTTGCTGTGCTCTCTGTCTCCCTCTCTCTCCCTCTCTCTCTCTCCCTCTCTCTCTCCCTCTCTCTCTCTCCCTCTCTCTCTCTCCCCTTCGATTCAGTGTCCATGCTTTTCATATGACTTTTCGTTTTTCCTTTTCCTCAACGTGTGGTTGCATTCTTTGGGAGGACCGGAAGGCTGTACGGTTTGTGGAACTTCAGGAGAATATTGGTTTCTGGAAGCGGGGTCTTGAATTTTCTTCCAAGTACCTGGTTGTATCAGATTGAGTTTGGGTTTGATTGTGCTGGGGTGTGGTTTGGATGTGTATCGCGGGCGTTTTCTTGTGCTTTTTCACCTGAGTCAGAGTCGTGATGTTGAATCGTGGATCATTATAGCGGCATCGTATCCAGAAGATGAACACAAGGATCTCATTTCCAGGACCTCCCCCGCGCTCTCTTGCTCGTTGTTGATCATCACTTTTCTATTTATCACTGGGTAATACTAGGTGGAGTTTGAAGGTTGGCGCCCAGGTACCTTACTGTGTGTCTCATAGCAAACTTCGAGCCACATGATATTTTAAATACAGATAAATCCTATTCAAGTTAAACCTTGATTTCTTCGAGGTCTCCAATAACCTAGGTGCACCAACTGATTAGTATAACAGGTAGTACTCTTTCTGTGCGGCTCGGAGCGTCGTAATAGTCTACTAACTTTCGATTACCTGACCACGTATAAAGTATGGTGGATATCGTCAATTGACTAATAAATTGCTGAGCATCATCAATGATTGGTGATGTACCAGCTGTTTCTCATTTCAATTACCCGCATTAGTGTCACGCCGTAGAATCACAACGACATAGGCGCGAGCCCGACATTCAGAGGGACTCCTTGATACGGTTACTGTCAAAAAATACCTTACCCACATATGTTCCTTCTTCGTGGTATCGGATTTTCAAGGTTGCGTGAGTATAAAGTGAGAGGTGTTTGGAGTGTCTGCTACTAGAATCTAGTAACTAGATAAAGGCCTCACCTGAATCGATTGTTGACCCGCACAAGCCAATGGGTGGAACTGGGCCAAATATCGGAAAACAAGATGGTGTCAGAAATCCGCATGACTGCGTGCCTTCGCTTCTCCGAAATGTCCCATAGACGTCAAGTACTTAAAGACGGCCGACAGCCTACTCAATCCCGAGCCCCAGTGACTCTCAGAAGGAAAGGAAACGAAAATCGTTGTCATCGCACTGTGTGATGTCCTCGAATCTCCCTCAGAACATTTCCGCCGCCACGTTGTGAAGATCGAGTGAATGCTGAAGTGAAGTACTTTGTGAAGTAGAGATGGCAGCAGCACCATTGAATAAGACCATTTGATTCTCTTTATTATTTTACTAAGATGCCGACCGTATTTAGTGTTGGTCGGGGCTTTTTAAGCAGTTAGAGGACGCTAAGACAGACGTCAAGAGCCTGATGAAGGAATATCCGTGCCTCTAGAGATATGCTAAACAGGGCATGCTGAAGCGGTAGATGATCGCTTTACCGGAGGCTTAGCCTTTGTAGCAGAGATGTCAAACAGCAGCGTTTTCACCTGGTGTTCATCGTTATCAATCATTCACATTACTGCAATGAATACTACGTATTTCTCTAAATCCTCATTATACACAATTCAGTCTCGCTCTCGCCCTTGCTCTATTCCTTGTCCTCACCGTACATATCAGCTATATACGCAAGCAAACGTAGACAAATCATGAGGGAACATGTGTTTACTCCAATAACCATGCACTGTCTAACAGAAGAATATGACCTCTATACTCACCGTTGTGTAGATTATTGGGAACCCGACGCTCAGATACCAGGCTCTGAAGCAGAATAAATGTGATACCGAACGCCGCTTTGTAATCTGAAAACTGAAGTCCGGTCTATTGGACACTTGGCCCTCGACATGCCTGTATGCGCACTATTGCTCTTGGTGATGGAGCCATGGATTTTGCGAGATCTGAATGTGGGCGGCGGACATGGGTTGGACACGATTCGTTAAATCAATGAAGCTTAAATGGTTGCAGCCATTGGTAGACACTGAGCGCTCCAGTATTTCCGGTTTCCTACCAAACAACTCTAAAGTAGTATCTAAGCCCCTCATCATCTGGGGAAGGGATCAAAGGTAATTCGAATATGATGTATTGTCGGTGTACTTTGAGCTTCGTCGTCACATACTTTAGCTGCAGACAGACTTTGGGTGAAAGCAACGACGCACCGATTATATGTCATTTGCGCCGAGAAACCACACGTTGTTCTCTACCAGCAGGAGAATTTCCAGATGTTCGCTGATTGGATGTGCCACGTATATCGTTTCGGAGTATCTAGTAAATCTGTACTATTGGAGTATAGCCGCACCCGTTGTTCAAGTACGACTCTTGCCCCTGACTCCTCACTTCTCAAAGTTGGACCAGCCCCACACCCCACCCTATATATGTTCCCTGGTAAGCCCCATCGAGTCCCAACAAGTGTGTTGCTCCGTGTTTTCAGATCCGGTTTGGTCGAGAGATAGTCACGATGGTCAAACGATGGTGTTCTTGATCGTCTTGCCAGTGGCAAGACGGGTGTGTAAGAACAGAAGATAGACCATCAAAAACATGGCTGATTCTGTCTCGGTAGGTAGCTACATGATCGAAGGTGAGGCCAGTGATTGATTAAAGCGTATTCATTCAAGGTGTGGTGGAGGCTGAGCCGTGAAGTGGTACTTATCTCTTCCGTTATCCAAGGGACTAGAAAAAGAAAAAGAAGACGGCAGAATATTGACAGCCACTGTGCCATGAGCGTAGCTCATTGAAAGGGCATGCGTCGGTCCATAATCGTGAATCACAAGCGGACCAAATTGAAGACAAGGTATGTCCATATGTGACTCGTAAGTGGGGACAAGCATTCAACGTCGGGTGAGCTTAGACCCGCTTACGCAGCGCAGTCGAAGCATCCCTGCCATGCTCAAATCACCTCACGCGAGTTCATCACTGGTCTTTCAGACAGATGAGCTATCATCATCCCTGCTCTGCATCCCCACTTCCCCGGAGAGCCAAAGGATGCGAGCCAGCCGCGGGCGCCAGACCGCACGGCTTCACGACACGCCCCGTACGAAGTGAAGTGAACATGCGGCGCTGCTCAGGCATCCACACCAGCCGCCAGCCGCAAGGACAGTCTATCGAGATTGGGGAACAGATGGCCATGAACGCGGACCGATTGGACTCGCACGATTTTTGCTTCAACAATTGTTTCATGAGGACAATGGCGCAAATAGCGCGGTCGCTAAGACACAGTATAGCAGTTGGGAAGGCCCAGGCCGCGTCCGCTCCGCGTGTCCCGCGTGTCCTCCACACTTCCCGTCCCTCCCAGAGGGGGATGCCAGGGGAGAAAGTCATTGCCGCTCCGAGTGTGATAGCGGCCACAACATGTCGACTGCTCGAATGGGTTGGGGATCATGCGAAGGGAGACGAATTGGGTCTGGTATGCGTGGCTGGATGAACAAACTTTTCCTTGCTCCAAAGCCTCTCAGCCAGCCCGCGCGCCAATGGAGAAGGTACAATGGCTTCATCAGCCGATCATTCTGCCGTCACGGCCATGAGCACGCGCGTGGTTCGATCGATGCGTGTGCGAGTCACGAAGCCGAGCAAAGGGACGGCACACGGTCGTTGGCTGATGCGGTAAAGGGCTGCCCTATACCGCTGGTCAGGTCCCCGAGTAGTGCGTTCTCCCCATGCAGCAGGCCGACGTCGGCGGTCGGAGACGGAGGTGGAGGTAGGTAGTCGGACGAACCGGCAGCTTGGACAGCTTCGGCCGACAGTACAAGAATGCATCGCCACCAGCTCCCGCGGCTGTCCGAGGCCTTGCGCGAGGGTGATGCAGGGCGTGGAACGTGTTTGCCTGCATGCCGGCCAACCACGGCGCACTGTGCCCCCAAGATGATGCACAGCCATGATTGCGCAGCCACGGCGAGTGCTGGCAGGAGTCGGCAGCAACACAGCTGACGGCGGAGCCAACACTCGGAGGCTTCCGAAGTAGTCATCATGGTAAGATGCACTAGGGGCGGTAACCACGATGCGACCAACCCCGCCGAAGGAATGAGCTTGGATGGCGCCTCCTCTACCAGCTCCTCCCGTCGTCAGCGGCTGGCGCGCACTACGCAATCCAATCAATAATGCGGCCAGAACGCCACGGACGCGCATGAGGTGCGGCGGCTTGCTGCAGAAACCAAGGCCACAACGTGCTGCCACTGCTGCTGCTGCGGCACTCGAAAGCATGCATATCGCCAGAAAAGCTCCGTCCCTAGCCGATGCAGCACAGCCGGCAGTCCTCTTCCTCTGCGTGTCCACGCAAGGCCAGCGATTATTCCATAGCGTCGCCCTCGAGCAGGTGATACCATGGCAGTCAGCCAGCAGCTCTAGGCCCCGTTGAGCGAAAGAGTGAGAGTGAACCAAAACGTCCCGCTCCCCGCCAAGGCCGGGAGCCCAACTACTGTAGAGTACCAACCCAGCACGAGTACCGCACCACTGCCCTCCTCTCCTCAGTCCCCGGATTACCTCCCCTCCCCACATGCATCGTGCGTTCCCTTCCACCAACCCCCCCTTTCTTCGCTCGGATCGGCAAAGAAAACAATAGTAATAAACAAGGGCCAAGCAACAAGCCATGCGCTCCCACCAGCATGATAAAATCTCCGGTCTGGACTATCCTGCATCTACGCCAAACGCCCCCGCACCCCCGGTCCCTTACCACGTTCAGAACGACCTGCATTAGCGGCTACCGGGCTGCACCATCAACCGACCTCCCTTCCTCTCATCATCAACCGCGCCGAATCTCCAAGGGAGGATGGGGAGGGGGAAAAAAGAACCGCTTGTGTGGAACCGGTTTCGTTCTCGTTGCGCATCCGCACCGTTTATTCCGATCTCCACTTCTTCCCCCACATTTTAACGCGCGCCCTTGTCGCGGTGCTTTTCTGATCTGCCGCCTTGGTTTTTTCTGCTCGTGTGAGATCGTTTGCCGATCGATATATGCAGTCTGACCCCCCTGCTTTGATCATCGACGCATCCTTTTTGCATGGGGGTGTGGTGCTACTACTACTTGTTGGCCATGGAATGAATGGGTATGCCAATATTACCCCAACACATACCCTTCCAGCCACCCCCCAACCATGTCGTACGTAGCAAAGAAAAAACCGTACCGAAGATTCTCAAGGCAGGCAGGCAGGCAGACAACGAGGGAGAGGTCCGTCCGTCCGTCCATCCAGGCAGCCCGCGCAGATGATGAGAGAAAAACCCACTCACCTCCGCCCCGCCACAGCCATGTATGCTACTCTCGATACTACTACTGTACGGCGTTTTTATTGGTGGTGCCTGGCGCCGCGCTGCGCCGTGGCGTTTGCGGACCGACCTACCAACCATTTCCCGCCGCTACCCCCCACCCCACTCTTCTCATCACACACACCCCCCTACCTCTTCTCGGTTCTCGGGGCTTTTTTTTTTTTCCTGCACGAGCCGCGTTGCGCGGTTGGAGGGAGAAAAAAGAGAGAAGAGGGAGAGAGGAGAGAGGAGAGAGGAGGAGCGGGATCGCCCCCCTCCCCGAATCTCAGACGTTCTAGAACCTTGGGGAACCCCTGTCGCCGCCGCCCCAAAACTACTACTGCGTGCCGCGGCTCACGCACGACAAAACCGTTTACGAACTTATTTGTTATTACCTCCTTGCATGCATGCATGCATGCATGTCAAACCGTGCATTTCGTATTGACCAAGTGAAAGCGAAATGAAGATGGGAAGAAAAAAAAGGGGGTGGGGGGAAAGAAGATGAGTTTTTGTTCTCTTTCTGTTTCCGAAAAGGAAGATCTAAGTAGTAGACCGACCTAGAGCAGATGTGTATAATGCAAGCACCCGCTTCCTATGTACTCCCCATGCTGCCGTAAGCCTCGCGGCAAGAGCGGGATAGCAAGGAGGGAAAAAAAAGGCCACCTGCTTTGCTGTCTCTGAACCCTTCCTAGCTCAATCGTGAGACGCATCGGTGGCTGATGATAGTGTAGAACAGAAGACAGTCGAAAAAAAGAGCAAAAAGGAATCCCAGTAGCTGATCGCTTCCTCCGTGTGCTCCAATGCAATACCCTGACAGCTTGTTGCTGCTAACCCCGTGCCCGTTTCTATGCAAGTAGTCGTACCACGCCGATGCCCTCTTTCCCTGTTCCCTCTGTTGGTACAACTAGTGATATAATACAATTGGAGAATCGAAAAACGCGCGACAGCAATACACAGGCTCTTTCCAATACTGGTGCGAGAGCAACAATGCTTGAGGGGGGTACTCGATGGGCAAGAAAACAGAAATCCGCGCCATGGCCCCGGAGACAAAGGAAAAGTGGTCCTATCCAAGAACCGATGCTGTAGGACGCCCGATACGTGACAGGGAGTCATGGCCTTTCTTAGAAGGTGACACACGCGAAAGCCACGTCTGTTGACCTTCAAGGGGCGAATTTGATGTGATGCGAGATGCGAGCTGCGAGCTGCGAGCGTTGAAGGAAATAGGAAATCGAAAAAGCCGCCCTTTCCGCTCTTTCTGAACAAACGCCGGGATGATCCACGATGGAGACGATATTTACAACGGGGTTACGGGGGTCGGTAGACGTGTCCGTGGTTGGCGAGTGACCTTTGGTTATTTCGGTCCGTAACACATGGGTCTATGATGTGCGGCCGACTATGCAGCCTGGCGCGGCGAGCGCGCGGGTGTGGGCAGCGGCGAGCGCGGCTCGTTGTCGGAAGCCCATCCGTGGAACCTGGCCATCCACAGTACCGAGCGCTCGTCGAAACTCTCCACGAACTGCTCGTCGAAAGCGCGGGCTTTTTCTGCCGCGTACGTGTGATAATCTTCCTTGATCTGCTTCTTGCTCTTCCCCAGGACTTTTCCAAGGCATGCTACAACGCAGCCGGTGCGGTGCTGGATTTTGATTAGTTGAGAGTTCGGCTTGCGGCACGTCCGGAAACGGCATGGTCAAAGGGGTAATTTGCTTACCTTTCCCTTGTTGCAGTGAATAAGCAAAGGGTAATTGCTCCGGTCCAGAACCACCATGAGAGCATGCACCATAACATCTGGCGGTATGCAGACCTGACCCTTGTTCGCCGGAACATGCACACGGTAGTGGCGGATACCGTTCTCAGCTATGAACTTGGCGTAGGGTTCAGGGCATTCTTCCTTAACGAGAGTGCTGAAAGCCACATTAGCAAGGCAACCCCCCTTTCATCCAAGCACTTATAACTCACAGTATGCTTTTCACTTTCAACGTCTTCAAGTACTCGTAATTCTCTGGCTTCGGATACGCGCTTCGGAAAATCTTGCCGTCGACGACGGTGCCGAAATTGTCAGGTGGCGTGAGGCGCAGCAGGTGCGCAGGCAGTTCGGCCACGAAACTTGAGCGCCTCGAGGACATGGCGGTCGAGCTAGCTGTCGTCACGGACGAGCTGACGGCTGTGACTAATAGCACGGAGTCAGAGGGCGTTCCCGCCACAGTGAGGCACGGTGCATGTTACCTGCTCCCGCTTGGACCGTCCCCTCGCTGCGGATCGCTCCAACGTTCTTCTCCTTCGTCTCCTGCGAACGCAGCGACGCCGACCCCTTGGGATGAGGCACAACCAATCCCCTGAGCGCAGGTGTCGCCATGTCGGTGCCGTCCACGAGGGTGTCCATACGGGCGGGTTTGGCGGCCGAGTCGTCGACAATGTTGTACATGTCGGCGCCGGAAGTCAAACCAGGACGTGCTGATTCACGCCCTTTGGTGCTGCGAGATTCGGAGATGTCGCGTAGTGGAAGTCTGAGTGAGCGTGAGGGCGTGTCGGCAAGCGCGGCGAGAGTGGGCGTTTCGGTGTTGGGAGTAGAGGATGGAGGAGGGTGTGCTGCCGTTGGGTGCGCCGCCAATATGTGTTTGGAGAGATTTGCGCTGGGACCGCGCGGGGCTGCGGGGTGGGCGGGCAGAAGTGTGATGTGTTCGTTGTGAAGCGGCCTTGGGGTCACCTCAGCTGCGAATTGCGGCCTTGCTGGGGCGCGGTGAGGGAAGCCATGGTGTATGTGTTGGCGAAGGCAATCGGTGGGTCTGGGGTCTTGATCGCGAGGCTGCCGGCGGGTTGAAGAACAGCTGGGGAGGGAAGAAACAGGGCTAGGAGGCGGGAGTGTTGCGTGGGCCAGCCGGGGTTGTGCGGTGGGCTGTCGTTAAAAAAAGGTGGTGAGAGCTGGACGCAGGCAAGCGTACCACGGGCGGCGTCCGTGGTCAAAGAGCCCGGCTTGCTGGCGCCGCTTTGGCCGATCCGAAGCGCCCCAGCCCTTGTGAGGCGTTCGGGAGCTTCCACGGGCCCGGCCTGACCCTCTGTGGCCAGACGGCGTGGGCGCAGTCACGGGTTTCCTCCTCTAGATGGCACCGGTAGCGTCACAGGCGAATATTTTTGTCTGGAATCCCTGCCAGCTGGCGGTGCACGCGAAAACAGGACGCGGCTAATGAGTGGAGATGGCTATGACGACGGGGTTAGGCCAGCGTTGCGCGCCGAGAAAGGCCGCCCGCCTCCGTTCCTGCCGGCGCGTTCCCTGATTCATTCATGATCAGGCCCCGCCAGCTCCTTCACGTGCAAGCTGCGACCTCCGATCGACGCAGAGCGCCCCGGCGGCCTCCGCAATCCGCTTGCCTGCATGCGGCCGCGCTAGCCAAAGTATCGTGACCGTCGTTCGACCTCCACCACGCCTTGCAGCTCCTGCGAGTACAAACTGCAGTGCCGCCCATCGCGGCTCCCGCATCCCAATCCCCCATCTAGATCCATCATGGCCCAGTCCGCTGCAGAACAGCCGCGCTCCGGCGCCCGCACGCCCGTCCGCTCGTCGCGCCGCTCCCACCCCAACATCCAGCAGCTCTCCCTTGCTCCGCTGAGCGCCCAGTTCCAGGGCGAAGCTGCCACCGCCGACATCCGCCCCCGCAGCCCCCACAGCTCCTACATCCAGCCCAAGACGGCCCCGACCACGCCGGGCATCCTCAGCCGCAGCTCCTCGCGCCATCGACACGCCGGCCACGTCCACTACGTGCACGACGACTACTTCACCCGCCCCATGAGCCCCGACGGCATCAACAAGTCCAAGAGCGACGCCGCCCTGCACAGCGACATCGCCTACTACCCGCGCCACCACCGCCGCAAGCACACGGCGCCGCCCGGCTCCATCGTCAACGTCAGCAACACCAGCCGCAAGCTCACCACGCCCAAGCAGCACACCCGCGAGACCCCGTCCGACTGGCTATACCGGGCCGGGCTCGCAATTGCCTCGGAGACGCGCGAGTCCAAGGGCCAATCGTGGCTGACGCGCCGCGAGAGCAGCACCTCGCTCGTCCGCGACGGCCATGGCTCGGACGACGACGACGACGACGACAACGACCACCGCGAGGACAGCGTCGGCGTCGGCATCGGCAGCCCCGCCGGCGCCGGCTCCGGCCGTCCGTCACGCAGCCACAGCACCTTCTTCGCCGACGACGAATACAGCCCCGTGACGCCCAAGAGCCGCGGCGGCAGCCGCACGGGCAGCGCGTTCAACAGCCGGCGCGGCAGCAGGGTCGGCAGCAGGGTCGAGCTGCGGGGCCTGACCGGGCTCACGTCCCGGCCGCCGGGCGACAGCGTCGAGGACGGCTATCTGGCCGATCAGCATCATCATCATCATCATCATCAGGGGATCCCGCTCGAGCCCGACTTCGTCGAGTCGGACGAGGAGGGCCTGGGCGACGAGGAAGAGGTCGCCCGGCTCGCGCAGGAGGGCGGGTTCGGCGGGTGGATGGAGCGGCTGATCGGCTGGTCGCTGTTCGACGTCGAGGAGGACGGCGAGGAGACGGACGACGAGGAGCAGCAGCAGCAGGTCACGGAGCAGGAGCTGTATCCGGGCGAGGAGGACGTCAAGAGGCGGCGGGAAGAGGAGCTGCGGCGCCGGCGCGAGGAGCGGGCGCGCATCCAGGCGGCCAGCAGCGCGGCGAAGGAGAGGAAGGAGCTGCCGCAGCCTGGTCAAGGGGAGGGCGAGGGTGGCTGGCAGGATGCCGCGTGGTTGTTGAGCGTGGCGTCCAAGGTCTTGCTGTGATTTGAGACTTGCATTTTCGCGATTTTTTTTTTTTTGCTGCATCCTTTTGTTTGATGCGCCTACATGAGACTTCATATTGACGTAACGATCTTACGAATGGTATATTGGAAGGCAGGGCGGGATGGATGGAAGGTAGGATCGCAGTCGTAGTGCATCACGTTCAACAAACCGGAGTATAATTTAGTGAGGCCCTCGATGAACCCGTTAGGGAAGGCAGTAAAGCGTTCGCTCGTCCCACACGGGTTCTCCTTCCCAATGTCCGATCGCTCCGAAGAGAAAAAGGAAATACGTTGGGAAAATCGAGGCAAGAGATTGGCGGCGCGATCCATGATAGACGGCGATCACTTAGCTTTGCAGAGAACGCCGACTTTTCTTTTCTTTTTCTTTGCTTTTCCTGTTTGACGACGGAGGCAGGTGCGTGCCGGGAAGTGTGGCTTGCAGCGGCATGCGTCGTCAGCAAAAAGCGGCTCGACAGAAACCGGGTCGCGAAGCGAAGGAGCCCACGAGCCTTGGACCCTTTTTGGTGGCTTGATGGCTTTCTCGCCGGCGTAGAGACGGGTCGCGCAAGGATTGCTTATGCTTCGGTTCTGAGACAGGCGAACAGACGACGGACGCCACGCGGGACGGGAAGGCAAGATGCAAGGTAAGATGCAAGGCAAGATGCAAGGCGTCGAGCTATCTGTGCAGGCGAAGGAGACGAAGAAGCAAAGGGAAATGGTGAGGCGCTTAGTCGGGAACGGGAGGCGGGACGTCTACTTAGATTGCATGGCCTGCATGTGCACGCAGCGGAAGGGAGTGGAGAGTCCCGGAGTAGCCGCATGACTTTTTTTTTTCCCTCTCTCTCATATTATTAATCGACGCCGTCGGGATGATGTTATGCATTCCTCTCGAGGCCGTTGGCTGCTTTCCAGGAGAGTGTGTGGATTCTGATTCGGATGCGCTAGGAGAATGAGAATCGATGATCCATTATTGCATTTGCTCGGGCGAGGCTTGTGTAGCACCCGTCCGAGCCGCCCGTCACTCTAGTGCCGTAAGTCCGCTCAAGGAGGTCAACTGCCGACGATGGAGATTAAGCACACCTCAAACATCGCGGCACAGGCGGATCTCGGAGGCGAGGTCCGCGAGGCGAGACACCGACTGCAAAATAGCGCTCGGCGGAGGACGCGATAGCATCATTCCGGAGATACCGGAGCCGATCAGTAAGCGCTCAACGTTGCTACCCGCGTCATCCCTCTGCCATCGTAACCGGTCCAGTTTCGTGAAGAGAATGAGACAAGCCATCGGAGGATCTGAAAGAGAGGGTGTGATGACTGAGGAAAAGGAGGTAGGCCCGCGACTCCAGGAGATCAGTGGGTCCAGAGCGGACGAGGCTTGCGTAGTTGGGGCATCTTCCCGTGGAGGGCTCCCTTGTGCAGCAACATCTCGATACGCGATTGGATTAAAGTAACGCGACAAGATGCAGGGGTAGAAGTCGAAAGGGTTGCTATGCTACAGCATGTTCGCGCGAAAAAAGGAAACAAATCATATTTCCACACCAAGTCCTATCCCCGCAGCTTCCCCATCCCCCATTGCCCAGAGCTTATCCGTCCCGTGCCAGGCAATCCATGCTGTTCGACATGGCCATGAGTGGCGTCGGCCCCATCATCGTCTAAGCACCAAGCGATCACGTCGCCCCTTCGGCGTGAATCATCATGGAAATGGCTGTTGAAGCCACGCCAGCACTCTTTGTACTTTGTCCCCCGTAGAAACTCGGCGAGGGTACCTTCAAGCTGCTGGAAGAAGACAAGATACTTGGGCCAGGGCCTCTTAAGTTCGCTATTATGCGTCTTACCTTCATCCTTGTTTTTGCTGACATGTCCCTTGCCTCGGATGGTGCCGACGCTCTCCATGTGCTGATCCAGCCACGCGACAGGGCCGGGATCAATGTAAAACTCGTCTGCCTCATCGAGGTAGCTGGCACGACGGTCCAACGGCACGTCAATAGGCGGCTCACATGTGAGAGCCCAGGCTGTGATATCTGGGTAGACCAGATGTGAACGCCAGGGTGTGCTGTGGCAAGGCATGAGAAATCCCACGGTCGTATTGCCAGAACCCCCGCCCAAGGCTTGGCTTTCGTGCTGGTGTCTAAGCATATGCAAGACGTCAACAACGCCACGCTGGTGCACCAAGGAACCATAGCCTGCTACGAGGACGTTGATGGCAAGAAGGAATCCCAACATTGCCTTTTTGGAAGGCGTGAGAGGGTGGAAAAAACATGAAACGGGCTGTGCAGCGAGGACATGGAGCATGGGCAAAAGAGGGTATATGAAGCGGACCTCTTTATGAGCAACGAAGCTCAGAGCGCCTACCATAGCTCCGCATGTCAGTGCAAGGTATGAGAGCATGGGGCTTAGACGACCACTCCCGCGTATCGCCTGCTGGATGCCATAAGCGGCGAACGGCAAGGCGGTAGTAAGGAGTAGTGGCAGGCCTTCGGTTAGGTAGTAGTCTGGCCTGTTTGTGCCGTAGAAGACGGCCAGCGACTTGGCAATATTGAAGTGAACGAAGCGAAGAGGCGGGAACGTCCAAACGCCGTAATAGCGTCGATCCGCCAGGGCGGATAGTGTAAGAACGCCACAGCTGGAGAAGGGTACCGTCGTGCGTCAGCAACAGTGAAATTATGAGGTCGCATTTGCAGCACATGGATGAGTCCACAGGGTCTGGTGGCACACTCACCCGCAGAGCACGGCCCATTTCACTAATGCAAGGCGCTCACGCGTCGAAGCTTGCCACAACGTGGGTGCGGAAATGCACATCCAAATGAGACCGTTCGTGGGCCGCAAGACACAGGCCAACGCTGCGGCAAGCAACGAAAGTCTCAGGCTATGCTCGTGTTAACGTCAGCCACTCGTCTATGCTGGCCCAAAGGGGCAGTCCGGCTAGCGGCTTACTGATGGAGGTCCCCCAAAGGAGCGGATATGATACGCGGTGCGACGCCTTTCTGCACGCTAGGCCGGGTGGTCGTCGAGCTTGAATAGGACGTCAGCGGCCACTGCCATGGCCACCAGACCAGCGCGGCGGCCGTCAGCGTCGTCTCCAAGCAGTTTGACAGCGTGCGCGTGGAGCAGAACCACTGCCAGGGACTGCATGCCGTCAATGCAAGCTGGGAGAAGGATCAGCCGAAGTGATTGATCGCCTGCGGGAGGTGTCACCATACGCTTGCCCAGGCGGCGCTGCTCCGGGCTCCATACGCCTGCCTGGCCAGGCGCCAGGTGAAGTAATCGGTCGACGCGGCGAGGGCGGCTTGCGTGATTTTAGGTGCAGCGATGAGCAGCTCAGCCCTTGGCGCTAGAGGCAGGCTGCAAATATCCGAGATGGCGGACACCCCAGCAAACAGGCCGGCGAAGAGCGCTGGATGCAGTGACGAACGCAACTGATTTTTCCACTCCTGCCAGACATCGTCAGCACTCGCGGGCGCAGCGGGCGCGGCGGCGGCAAACCCATGTGATCCAGGCGCCGCTCTGCTCGCCAAAGGCCATTTGCCACGCCGGCTCGAGCGACTGGAAGAACTCGTCGGGCTGGAAGAAGGTGCGTGTCGTCAGTGCGTTGACGATGCGCATGGCCAGCAGCAGCCAGAAGGCATGGAGGCCCAGCTCCTGCCGCTGCACGGAGGAGCCACCTCCGGGAGCGGGCGCCCCGCGTCGGTCGTCCGCAGGGGCCGCCCCGTGCTCGGCTTCGGCGCGGGCGTGCATGAGGGGACAGGTGCGAAGTCGCGGTGCTGGTTGCTGGTGCTGGAGAGGCGCGGGTGCACTCATAGCTGGTGCCAGTACGCAGAATGCGAGTACACACGGGCCTCGCTGCGACGGGGATGGCACAGGCCACGGCGGGAACGCAGTCGCGGCGTGTACAAGCGTTCGGCGGCCACCACAACATGGACGATCGCGCTGCACGCACGCATCGCCCCTCGGGCGTGGTATCGTGAATTTCCCAGCTCAGCTAGCCAGCGAGTGCTGGGCAGTCTCGCCCCAGGTGCTCGACTGGGGTCCCTCCGAAAAATGACAGCTCGCATGCGCACCGCGTTACCCTCCTCTCGTCCCTCCAACCCCGCTAGCGAGCGAATCCCGTCTGCCTCCACAGTGTGCGTGGAGACGAGTTTGGGGACGGCGATCCTGGTGGGCCTCCACACCCTCCGCTCCATCAGCGAGGCATGACACGGCCAAGCGCAGGCGGCAGCCAATGGCGCGAGGCGATCCGCCTGTATCCACCCGCCCATCACGCCGCGTCTCGTGTGATGCTGGGCGCTGGGCGGGAGCGAAAAGCAACGAGAAAATCTGGGGAAGGGCGGCCCCGATCCTGTCCTGCAAAGGGCGCTGTGCGGCCGGGATCCCGGCGGCGGCGAGCTGTCGGCTTGGGCGGTTGCGCGAAAATAGCCAGCTCGAGCGAGCCGGAGGCCAGGGGCGGGCGGTGCTGTGAGCATCGGAACGTCGAGGCGGCGGGCGAGCGAGGCACGCCGCCAGAGCGCCCCGTCGCTGTCCAGGCCCAGCGGCGCGGTGCTTGGCGGGACCGCGGCCTGCAGAAGCAAAGCAGCGCAGCAACTCGAGCTATTATTTTCCCAGGCTTGTCCTGTCAGGCCTCCCCCCGACGTGCTGGGCAACCCGACGCTGCGGGCACGCTGGCTGTTGAGCGACCAGGGCGCCGTGACAGCAAATGACGGGCGTGAGGGCGGCTTGGAGCTGCAGGAGCCAACAACAGGCTTCCCGCCATCGCCCGTTGCGGCTAGGGCGCGGCTGCGATGATAATTGCGCAGACCCCGGCCTGCCCCGTTGCAGCGCTGTGTGTATGGGCGGCCGATTGCCTCGTCCAGCGGGCCGTGGATCACCGCCAGCGAAAAAGACGGCTATCGCTGGGATCCCAACAACCTCCGAGCCCGGCGGCTCTCGACGTGAGCCGTGATTGGCGCCCAAGCTACTCAAAAGTCCGCGGGCGCGCGTCCAGCGCGGCCTCATCTGCTCTCGTGCCCGCCGCTGCTGCTGCGGCCCATTCTCCACTGGAGCTTGCCGAGTACACCGATCCGCAGCGTCGCTCGGTAAATCAAGCTCCTGCCCTTCCACCCTCTTCGACGGCCCGCGTTGACGTCGCTGGTGCATTGGGCCCTGCTTGACCCTCGAGGCAAAAAATTAACGGCCGGCTCCTGGGCACGACATTCGCCCGCCCGCCAGAGACACCACACCACCTCGTCCCCTCCGCCTCAGCCACTGCCTCACCTACGCCCGCCACGCCCGCCACGCCCGCGCACCGCTCGCAGCATTCATAACACCGCCCGCCTCGCAACACGTCCGCTGCAACGACGGCGGTGTTCTCCTGGTCGCTGAGGTGCACCATGATACGCCCGCCTCCAGCGACGCCCCCCGCCCGCGACTGACTTCGCCGCCGCGACGGCTCAGATGAAGGTTTCTGATACCTAGGCACCCGCATCCTATCCCCAGCGAGCGGAGCGAGAAGCCTGCGAGACACGCATCATGGCGCCGCCAGACGCTGCGCCCGACGCTGCTGCCCGCACCCCCGACAACACGCACGCCGTCGACGAGCAGCACTCTGTCTCTCCGCGCCCAAGTCCGCCACCCGACGCTTGCGAGCCTGCAGACGCTGTGCCGATTGCCAGTCAGGGCCCTGCTCAGGAATTGGATCATGCAGCTCTCTCTGCGGGGCCCCCTGTGCACCCCTCACAGCAAGGCTTCCTGTCGACTCATTACTCCTCAGACCTCCCATACCACTCGCCAAGACCGGTGAGATACCACACCGCATACCTTCCGACATCGAATACTGCCTCCGCGGAGCCGACCCCTTCTCCGGGCAATGACACAACAACATCCCCTAACGCTCCGGCCGATTGTGAGTCAGGCGGGGCGCAGGATCCGCACCGAGCTTCGACAGCAACGCCAGAACGCCCATCCCTGCGGCGAGACCAGCTCTCGACAGCTTCCACCATGAGCAATGCCACGATCAGGGCTTACTCCACGGTCGATGCCGTACCGACTTTGGCCACCCTGCCGAGCCCGCCCCGCCAGTATCCCAAATACCCTAACCAGGCGTACTCGGCGTTGCAGACCCAGATCGAATATCCCAGATTCCCAAATCCCCCTCTTCAGGCCCATCAGAATCCGCCCCCCGGACCTCACGTCCTACGGACTCGGAGTTCCCACCCTTCACAGTATTCCTCTCTTTCTTCTACGCATGTCCCGTCTTTACATCCCACCCAACACTTTGCACATGAAACTACCGCGCACGAAGGCGGCTCTCGTACAGCTGGCAACTCACCCGCAGGAAGCCCAGGCCTTTTCGATCCGAATCACACCCCGATCCGACCTGTGCTTGCCTCGACCGCGGAATCTGGATACTACTCAAGTCCTTATCTTCATTTCACCCATCGTCAAGTCCCAAAGGAAACCCACGTTGCCGACGTCGACGTCGATCCTATCTCGGGGCGCAAGATCATCAACCAGTATGAGATTATCGACGAGCTTGGGCGCGGTGTACACGGCAAAGTCAAGCTAGGGCGCAGTCTGGAAACGGGTCAATATGTTGCCATCAAGATCGTGGAGCGGTACTCTAAGAGGCGTCGGTTGGGCAAGAACACAAGCCACGAGGACAAGATCAGGAGGGAGATAGCCATTCTCAAGAAGGCCCGCCATCCTAACATTGTCGGCTTGCTGGAAGTCATCGACGATCCGTCTCGAAAGAAGGTTTACATCGTTCTCGAGCACGTGGAGATGGGCGAAGTGCGGTGGAGGACGGAAGGTGCGAAGGAAATTGTTCTCATAGAACACAGGCGGTACGAGCGCGAGGTGAGAGGTATTTTCGATAACGAGTCGGCGGCTTTGGAAGATCAGAGGATTCTGCTGGAGGCACAGAGAAAGCGTGAACGAGAGGAACGACGACGGCTGAGGCGAGCACACCGCGCACAGAACGATGAAAACGACGCCCAGACCTGGAGTTTCGAATACGGCGGAGACACCGACGATGAGGACACGAACAGTGACTTTTTGTCCCGAACCTCAACCGCAACCACCGAAGATCCCAATGGCATCGGGCTCAAGTATCGCAGTCGACCAGTGTCGCCGACAGAGTTCGACGCCGATCAGACGCCCCACGCGCCTCTAAATGAGACGGTTGCAGAGTTGGCAGCATCCAAGCAGTCAAGCACTTCTCTGCCCGCCCTCGGCAGAGAACCCATCGCGGAGGAACCACGTGCGGCATCGGTCACAGGCCTCGAGGGGACGATGTGGGGTCCGTACGAGGAGATCCCAGCACGAGGCAGGAATCCGAGCGTCTGCGGAAGTCTGCTTTCGAACAAGCCAGATTTGCCTGGAGATTTGCCGGTACCTGAACATTTCCGTTACGTTCCACTCATGACGCTCCCGGATGCTCGCAAGGCATTCCGTGACACGGTTTCGGGCCTTGAGTACCTCCATTATCAGGGGGTCATTCACCGCGACATTAAACCTGCTAATCTTCTCCAAGCAAGAGATGGCCACATCAAAATCTCCGATTTCGGTGTCTCCTATCTCGGACGCAGAAGCGCAACTGCTTCGGCATCTGTCTACGGTACTGGTGATGACCAGTCGGAATCAGACGCCCAGGATGTTGATGAGGCAATCGAGTTGGCAAAGACCGTCGGAACTCCCGCTTTCTACGCTCCTGAGCTGTGTCAAACCGACACAGATTGCGATCCGGACGCTCTACCAGTGACAGGACAGATCGACGTTTGGGCTCTCGGTGTCACCTTGTACTGCCTAGTGTTCGGTCGCGTTCCTTTTCACGACCTGAACACATTCGTGGTCATGCGTTTGATAGCAGAAGACGAGGTCTACATTCCACGCTTCCGCCTAAGGGCCGTCGATGACCGTACCGCTTCGCGTCCCAACTCGCATAACCGCTTGTGGGGAGGCATGGCCCGAGACAGACGATCACATCATGAACTCATTTACGAAGAGGTCGACGATGAGCTCCACGATCTTCTGTGCCGGTTATTGATCAAAGATCCCAGGCGACGCATTAAGCTTCCGGAAGTTCGACATCATCCATGGGTCCTACGGGATCTCGAGCATCCGCTTCTCTGGCTCGAGCAGTCTGACCCTTCGCGAGTGCCAGACTACAAGAAGATCGAGGTCTCGAGAGAGGATGTGGACGATGCCGTCGTTCAGCTCAATCTGTTGGAGCGCGTCAAATCCGGGATGCGCAAAATCGGCGGAGCTCTGGGTATCGGCACAAAGCACTCTTCCAGCGCGTCTGCTTCCGGAAGACGTGGGAGAGCCAAGAATGGGGAAGGAGGAATTTCCGCTGCGTCTTCGAGCAGTACCATCAGTCAGGATGCGCGAAGGCCTAGTCTGAGGGTCGACGACATCAGTGCCGCCCTACGAGCTTCCAGAGAAGGTGACCACCCGTTATCGCACAGCGTCACCGCCAGCCCCGAGTTAAGAGAACGCACCCAGTTTTTCATAGGTCCGCAATCAAGGCCAGGTACTCCCGACATTAGCGGCGTTGATGATGTTGACGAATCTCCACGAGGGAAACTTCGAGACAAACACCATCGTCTCAGTTTCGCTTCCCGAGCCGAATCCACCATGTCTACTGCCGGATCAATCAGGACCATTCGCCCATCGGACTTTGAATATCTCAACAGACGACGGGGTGTGTCGCCAACAATGCCTCAAGGGGTCCCAAGCACTCCTCTTACCCTGGACACGCCTGGAGCATCAAACCTGAGCGGAATTTTCGGAGGAGTTCGCCGTAGTCTACGACAGGTGAGGAGCAAGGAACGTTGCATGGATGGCGCCAAGTCACACAGCCGCAACCCCTCGATCGACCGTCTGGTGGCAGGAGACGACAATGCACACGGTGAACCTAGCATTGCATTAAGCGAGACTGTTGCTGCTGGACATGTGGACCAGCCGGCGCAACTGAAGGAATTCTCAGCGGCAAGCAGTGCCGTGACCAGTCCAGGATCGCCCATGACACCATCACTCACCGAGTCCGACATTCACCGAAGCCGGGATGGGACTCCCTCTCGCCAATCATCAATCTCCTCAGCCTCATCACATCGTCCAACGAAACGCGAAGACGATGTTCTCTACAGCTCGCCCGTCTTCAATGATTATCTCACCGACATCAAGTTTCAACGCGCCCAGGATGAAAATCGACGGAAACACATGCTCGAGGAGCGCCTTTCTTCAAGCCGTCCAACCTCGTCCGCTGGGAACCGTCCCTCCAGTGCACTTGGTCCTCCGCCATGCCCGCCTAGCCCCGATGACGAGGCTTATTTCGAGCTCCAAAGGCACACTCTCATGCAGAACGACGTGACGCCAAAAGGATTCCAACAGCCGCTCACATCAAGCTCCTCGGAGGATCAGTTCTATTCGGGGATGTCTCAATCGACTTCCAACCCTTCTATACCCTCGGTTGCGTCCGCAAACTCTTCAGTCATGCAAGACGATCTCGTTCCCGCGGATCAGAAAGTCCATTCTCTGGTCGTGACAACAACCGAGACTGCAAACCCAGTCATTGCCGTGACGGATGAGCACGACCATGACCATGACCATGACGGATACGATGGCGATCATGCCATAGAGAGCGACGAAGAAGAAGATTCCGATGAAGACTCCTCGGATGACGATTTGCTAGTGATGAATCTCCGCAAGAAGCCTCCACCAAAGCGACCATCCCGAAGCGAGAGCATTTCGTATGCGGAACTGTCTCGTGGCAAAATCCTGGCTGGTTTCGGGGAGTCGATCAGGAAATCCTCGCGGAGCGGCAGTAACGGCACGGTTAAGAAGGTTCGCAGTCATAGCGATTCCGATGGGGAGGCTCTTCGGCACGACGCAGCTGAACTTTCGTCTTGATTCGTTTTTCCGGCATTCCTCCAACAACAGCAATTGCTCTTCACGACTCTGTATGAAAACACCACTGCGGGTTATTATTTCATTTATGCGGAACACGAGCAGCAACATCTCCAAAGCGGAAAGAAAGCTGCGCCGCAACTTACCTCTTTAACGACAAACACATGACAAACACCGTTCGGCTAGCATGGGATGGGTTTCTCCTACATCGTCTCGAATTTCCAATTTCAAAGCGAAGGCGCAAAGGAGTGTGGGGAAATCGGGGGCTCAAACATTTCCGGTTGTCGGTCGGTTTCAAGTAAGGAATGTTCGTTCGAGGAGGGCGGCGTACATATGAATTCACCCTCAAGCGGGGCAACTGGTTTCCTGTATATTTCATCATGCACACCTGAGAGTTTCGTGGTTTTCACATTGGCAGCTGGCGCACAACGACATAGACTCCTCTCCGCTTCTCGTTCTTTCATCTGGCAGACGACGCTGGGGATTTCGGCGGGCTCCGAGGGATGGTGCTGTCTTTGGTGCGCGGAAGATCGGCGCGCATGCTCCGCGCGGGTCAAGGCTGATTGTCTCTTGTATCATACACGCATCTAGACTTTTGGTCGCGGTCTTTTTTTGTTTTTGTGGCGGGTCAAAGCTGTTTTCGTGGTGATTGAGGCTAAAGCAGGAAAGAGTCGGCCTCTGCAGTCGTTTCCGGCTCTTGCGGAGGGAAGCGGAGGGAAGCGGGTGATTTCAGGGAAAGTGCGGGCGGTATGTAATATAGGCTGAGACGAGAATGACGAAAATTGAATCTTGGCTGTCGCGCTTCAAGGCGTCTTGGTGGTCTTGGGTTGCCTATATCGACAGGTGGAGCGGCCTCAAAGCGGCGTCGTAGCACCAAGCAAACAGGCTAAGCATCGTGATGTGCTCGCTTGCCAGGCAAGGCGCCATGCGGGCGTCTTATCTGGAGCTCTGCACCCGACAAGCGCGCATGGCGCCCGCTGTCCGTGTCGTTGGGCAGGCCGGCTCGGTGTCTGATACGCGTGTACCTAGGCGCCCATTTATCCGCCCGCGCTGGGCGGCGTGCTGGAACTGCCGGGCTCTGGTTGCCGGCGGGCGCTGGGCCTGAGGCGGGTAAAGACCGGTCGGGTGAGGGCGGCGATGGCGGCGCTGGCGGCGCTGGGATTGGGCGGATTGGGCGGATTGGAGGAGCATGGCAGCGTTCTGGGGATGCACGTGCGAAGTTGTTTTTGCGGAGGTGCGGGGCAGGCCGTCTATTGGCGGAGAAATATCAGGCTGAACGGATCGACGGGGTTCGTGGAGGAAAGCAAGGCCGACAGGATCTTCAACCGTAGCATGGCGCGCGGCGCACGGCGCCCGTGCAGCGTGCAAACCGCCAGTCCGCCCGTCGATTGTGTCTCGTTGTCGGCAATATTCATCGCTCGAGCAGCGCAGCGTGCACCGTCGAATCGCGCGCAGCGCTCGATTGCCGTCTGGCCTGCGCCGCCCCAAGCTCCGCCGCCGTCACGCTGCCCGGCATCCCTGCTCGCGCCCTCTATATGGCCATGTAACAGGCCGCAGACCTATCGCCGAATTCCCCGTCAGGCCTGACAGTCAAGAGAGACGCAGCTCCACGCCCGCGCTACCTCGCTTTCCCCGAATTGCATATGGAGATGCGCTTCGCGACGTTCGACGCGCAACAGCCCGATCCCAAACGCCGCATCATCGCCGAACTCCAACTACGCATCAACGGCTATAACGTCTATTCCTGAGGCACCCCCCGGCTCCGGCTCCAGCTCCAGCTCCAACCCGCCCTTTTCCCTCCCTCGAGCCCCCCTCTCTGCGCCTGCGTGCCTGGTCGAATGCGCGTCAACGCCGGCCTGCCAGCCATGGCTACCGAAGTTCACGCCGACCAAGTCCTCGATACCACCACCAAGAGCCTCAGCGTCGTGCACATCGAGTCGCTGCTGGACAATGCGAAGCCGTCGCTGACGGTGCTGTATGCGCCGGGCGAGGAGGCCATTGTCGAGCTGATAGCGAGCGTGCTGGGCCAGGCCTACTCGCTGGCCGCGTCGCTGAGGGAAGCCGAGGCGCTGAAGCCTGCGACTGTCGCCGGCCTCCTGAGCGCGCAGGACCCAAGCCAGCTGGCGCAGCGGAGTCGCGGACGTCTCCTCATAAATACCCACTGCGTCGAGAACGACTCCGCCCCCAGCGAAGCCCTCTCCGAAGCTTGCGACTACGAGTATCTCTACACCCGCTCCCCGTTCCTCCGACGGGACGTCACCCGCTATCTCGCCTTCATCCTCGGGCAGATCGCGCCCCACAACGACCTCGCCAAGAAGGCAAGAACGACACTCATCTCTACCACCTTCCCGGACGTCCATGCCGCCCTGCCGAATCTCGACATCCTCTCGGTTGGCGCCGATGCGGTCGAGCTGCGCGTCGATCTTCTCAAGGAGCCGCTGGCCGACGGCTCCTTCAGCACGGTCCCGAGCCTCAAATACGTCGGCCAGCAACTCATGATCCTACGCCAGCGGACCGAGCTCCCCATCATCTTCACGACAAGATGCACCAACGAGAACGGCAGGTTCCCCATGGACGACCCCATGCTGTTCTACAAATACCTGTACCGCGCCATGCAGTGGGGCTGCGAGTACATCGACGTCGAGCTGTGGCTACCCGAAGAGATCCGGCGAGAGCTGGCCCACAAGAAGGGGGCCAGCAAGATTATATCCGCCTTCCACGACTTCTCGGGCACCTTCAAGTGGACGTCGCCGGAAGCCAAGGAGCTTTTCAAAAGGGGCACCGTGTATGGGGACGTCGTCAAGATGATTGCGCTGGTCCACCAGATGCAAGACAATTACGAGCTGGAGTACTTTCGCTCGACCGTGCAGGCCGAGTTCTTCCCGCACCCGCCCTTCTCCGGACTCAACATGGGCCCCACCGGCCAGCTGTCGCGCACGCTGAACAAGGTCTTCACCCCTATCACACATCCGCTGCTGCCGATGATTGCGGCGCCGGGGCAGCTAAGCGCGGCGGAAATCAACCTGGCGTTGCACAGCATGGGCCAGATGCCCAAGCTGGACATCTACGGCATCGGCAGCTACAAACTCGCGACACAGGCAATGTTCTTCGAGAAGTGCTTCAACGAGCTGAGCCTGCCGCACCGGTTCCTGTTCGTCGACAAAGTGGCCAGGGGGGCGGTGGAGACGGTCGTGAGACGTGCGTCATTCGGTGGTGCCTTTATCAACCCGCCGCTCGCGCCACCGACCCCGTATTTGACGGTGTTGTCGGAGGCGGCCAAGGCGACTCGACTCGTCGACACCGTCCTGGTGCGGACGGAGGGCGGCACGCCGGTGCTTGTCGGTGAGAACGCGACGTGGAAGGGCATCCGTGCGACGCTCACGCGTGATTTCGTGCCGTCGGCCTACAGCGACCGAGCCGCCTTGGTGCTGGCCAGTGCGGAGGCGGACGCGGCGGCGGCCATGTTCGCGCTCAAGAGCCTGGGCATCGGGCCCATATACACGATTGGCTTCCACATGCGCAGCCCGGGCGCGCTGGCGGCCGACGTCGAGCCCTTCCGGTCGGTCGAGGACGTGAAGCGGGTGGAGCAGCCGTTCGTCATCATCAGCGCGCTGCCGGCGGAGAAGTCGGCGCTGGTGGGGCCGCTGCTGAAGCACTATAGCAGCACCGGGACGGCCGAGCCGACGAACAAGGTGTTTGTCGACCTGGCCAACGGGCCGCGCAAGGTCGACCCAATGGCGATTGCAGCGTCGTCGGGGTGGACGGCATACGGCGTGGCGGACGTCAATGCATGGACGACGGTGGAAACGATGCGGCTGCTCGTGGGGCAGAACGTGCCTTACGATTTCGTGCGGCTGGCGTCAGGGCGGAGCCTGTTCTGAAGGTTTTAGGCGCCGACGGGGATGCGGGCTGGGGAGGGACACAGGGACACAGGGACGGGTTCGGGGGTTCGGGGGTTCGGGGGCTCGGCGGGCAGTCCCTGCTAATCAATGGATGGTACACAGCACAGTAGACGCCTTCGCTCTCGCGACGTAACCCAAAGTCTTATAGATGAAGCCCTTGGCCGGCAGCTGCAGCCCACGTGCGCCCCTTGGGCTCGACCTTCCAGAACATGTGCGCCGTGGCGGAGCGGAGCGCGGTGGCAAGGCGATTGATTAATCTGGGCAAATTGGCGGTGGTGCCAGGGCGGCTGACACGCGAGGCAGAGCATGGCTGGCCTCCCCCGCATTTTGCGGCGAGCATCGGGCGCCTTGCCGGTTGCGGGCGGCGGCCCTCATCAATGCAACAAGAAGCGCAGCCGGGCAGGGAGCGTCGGTACTTAATTTCGCCCGCGTGGGCGGGCAGCTCATGGCGGCCGGCGGCTGGCGGCTGGCGGCTGGCGGTTTCCTGGCACCTGGTGCTCCTGGTGCGTCTTTTACTGGGGGCGCCGCGCCGCCCCTCGCGGCCTCGCCTGCCTCGCCTGCCTCGCCTGCCGCCGCCTCGTCTCGGCGCGGCGCCGCTGCTCCTTCTCGAAGCAAGCACGCACGCCCACCGGGCCCTCCTGCTGCAGCCGCTTCGGCCGCTGGCGCGTCGCTGGTGCAGCGCTGTCAGATCGTCATGTGCCGTCGCCAACCCCAGGCCGCTAGGCCGCAGCGGGCATGTGTGCCCCGGGGGCGGGCAGCGCTCGTGGGTGGGGAAAAAGGCACCTGCGTCCCATTTAATATCATCCCGAGTCCTGAGTCGCGCGGTGCGGGCGTGCATTTCCTGCTCTATAGTTAGCGGCAGTGACGAAGAGCCCTGGTCCGTCTGCTCGCCCGTGTCAGCGCGCCTGGCCGTCTCGTCTACTACTGCGCGAGACGCCGGCCTGGCTCTGCGCCGCTTCTTTTCTCCAGCTCATCTCGTCAGTCTCTCTCTCTCTCGTCCATTTCTGCCCGCCTCCAGCCGCCCAAGACCCCCGCCCAGCTGGACATTGCCATGTCTGCTGCTCCGCCGCCGCCGCCCCAGCCCGCCGAGCGCCCCGCCAGCAGAAGCTTCGAAGCCGCCTACTGAACCCCGCCCCCGCCGCCAGTAAACGGTAAACATGTCGCGGCCCGCCGTCGGCATCGACCGCCTGCCGCAGCGCCGGCTCAGCACCGAACCGAGGGAGGCAATGAACTGCAAGAGCTGCCGCAAGCGCAAGGTACCGCCTCCGAACACACGCCGTGCCCGGGAACGTCGACGGAGAGACAGAGAGACAAAGAGAGAGAGAGAGAGAAAGCTCACTCCAGTTGAAGATCAAGTGCAACCGCCTGCGTCCCACGTGCGAGGCCTGCAAGGTCTTCGAGTGCCCGTGTATCTATGGTTCGTCCTTCCGCCGCGGGCTTGGCGCCCCTCCCCCATAGTGATCGTCCTATTGCATCCCAACCGACCATTAATGCTGATCACCTATAACCTCACCTTTAGACGCCGTCCCCAAAAAGCGCGGCCCCAAAACGGATGCCATCGGTGAGGAAACGCTGCCCCCCGAAGACAATCCCTAGGCCAGGGGAGCTGACAACCGCCACCAGAGGCACTCCTTAAGCGTGTCGACAGCCTCGAGAAACGCCTCCATGAAGAGAGCAAAGACAAGCCACCCTCCGACAAGAAGAATGACACCCCCATCGAGGACTTCAGCGCCCCGCCGCCGCCCTCCAAGCCACCGCAACACTCTCCCCCGCTAGCACAGAAACCATCGATAGGCATCAATCCAAATGCTAGCATCTCAACAACCTCCATTTCACCTACCGATGTCAGGTATGCCGGGTCAGCCAGTCCGGGATTGTGGCTTTCGTATGCTCATGGGTCATGTGCAGTCAACCGACTCCTTTTCAGCGCCTGGACATTCTGCTCGACACCTACTTCGCACGCGTCCACGGCAAACCCTACTACATTTTGGACGAACTCACCACGCGGCAACGTCTGCAGCATCACCAGCTCCCGAGCCACCTAGCATATGCCATCTATGCAGTGAGCGCGCGGTAAGCCCCGCATCTCTCCACCCTCAGCCGTCCAGCCGTCCCGCCGCCGGTGGTCTGCGCGTCCCGGGAATGACTACGAATGCTTCATCCATGGTGCTCCTTTCCTTTGTGCCTGGTCCTGGGCGAAGGTGCCAGGATCTCGTATCCGGGATTTGATCCGCTTCCATGTCTACGGGTGCTTGAGCGTGAAGATTTCGTATTCATGTCCTGCGTCACGCATGCAACCACCGGGTGCAGGGGGAGGGTCTGTATGCAGGTTGTTTCTTTTTCCTCACTAACGTTCGCAGATACACGTCCCACCCTGCAGGCTACAGCGCCGCGGTCCGTTCCGCCGAAGACTATGCGGCTCGCGCCCGCGCCGAACTCGATACGGACGAACCGTCGATAGAGTCCCTGCAAACGCTACTTCTGCTTGCCATGGCTAGTTATCAATCCGGACGTGGAAAGAAAGCGTACATGTTTTTGAGTAAGCCACTACAAAGCGACTCCGCGGTACGAGGCTAACCGCAATTCAGCAACTGCAATCAGCATGGCGTTCGCCCTGGAGCTCCACCGGGAAATGCCCCTGATGTTAAATATCCCGCCTTCAGAACGCGAGGGACGCCGACGCCTGTTTTGGGCATGCTACCTGATGGATCGTTTTTCCGCCTGCGGATCGAAGAGGCCTTCTCTCATCACAGATGAAGCGGTCATGCTCCGCCTCCCTTCAGCTGCATCTGGACCGGGATCTTTGATGCTCGAGGGCGACTTCTTCCGGAACGGCTCGAACCTGCAGTACATGGCCGGACCGGGCAAGCAAGGCCAGAGCAGTACGGTGATGCTGATCGGTATTGCGCGGATCCTCGGAATAACGAATAGGTATCTCGCTGCGGGTGGTGTGAAGGGCGACTCCCACTTCCCATGGCACTCGCTGTCGAATCTTTCGAAGATTCGGCATGAGCTGGACATGTGGGCATCGGAGACTCAGGACACGTTCAGCTCGCTGGAGAATCTGTTTGGGCATCGAGAAAGCACCATGCTTGTCCTGAGCAAACTGGTGTATCATTTGATCCATTGCTTGATTTACCGGCCGTTCCTTCCCATGGACCTCGCCGAACTGTCCATCACCGGCCAGCATCAGTCGTGGCAGATTGAGGCAACAAACCTGTGCTTTCTCCATGCCAACGCGATCGCGGAGCTCGTGGAGATCGGAAGGGCATCGTCTATCATTGATTGGCCGGCCTTTGTTGGCTACTGTGTCGGTACAGCCGGCACCATCCACGTGCACGGAGCTCATTACCGGGGCCGCGAGGGAGAAGTCTACTCCACAAGCCCGGAACTTCTTTCCAGGGAGATGCAACAGCTCGCGGAGCTTCGCTTCATCTGGGCTGGTGTGCAACATCAGCGGGATACCCTTCAGTGGATCTACGGCTGCCACTCCGAACTTGTCAAGTCCATGGCCGGCAACGCAATGCGATTTTCACCAACCTTGGATCTTGAGGACTTTTTTGACAGGTACCCTGGTCATGCTCTTGATGGAGCACACGTCACGTTCCAAGATCTTTCTCACGACTCTATACGTGAGAGGTATGTTTCACCCAGCCGACGCCCGCATCTTACCTTGCTAACCCAAAACAGTGTGTCGTTGTACACGGCTTCCCCACAGAATCCCTACTATGGGGCCAATTCTTTCCCCTTGCCCGCCCAACCTCCGCTACTCCCGTCGCAACCCAACCAGTCTCCGACGAGTCCACTAGAGCGGCGCCGGAAACGCCGATGCACGGTAGCTTCCTCAACGTCGGGGCATTCCACCACCAATATCGGCTCAAACAACCCCAACATTAAATCCGAGGAGGCTGGAAACGTGGCCGGTGCTTCGGCTTCTGTATCGAACGATCAAACCGGCTCTACCAACAAGCAAACTGCCTCGCCTGAGGAGCAGCACCGTCAACCCCAGCAACAACAGCAAAATCAAAACCATCTCAGCATCGGGGTAAGCAACAACGATGGCAGCTCAAACCTCCAGGCTTTTTCGCAGCAAGTCATCACACCGTTCTCGCCTGGCTTCAACTTTTCGGCTGCATTCACACCGGATCCGAGTGGTGCGTCGAGGAATCAAAACGGCAATGAGGGACATTACGACCCAATGTTTAGCATGCCGACTCCATACGAGCAACAAAGAACGCCAGGTGCTGCTAGCGCAGCGGGCAGCAGCCATACGGAGACGAGCTCGGAGAAGGACCCGTTCTTGACTCTCCTCGAGCAGTTGGCGGAGAACGAACAGAGTAGGGGTGGCCCCAGCGAACTGGACTTCTTCCTGAGTGGGACGCAGTAAGATGACAGGGAAATGTCTGCTACATTGGAGGATTTGACACATTGACATGCAGTTTCTTTGACACTGCTTTTCCACTCTACATGTTTAGTTGGGAGTTTTGGATACACGAGGGTAACGGGCTTGAGACGTCTCTCCTTCTCGCATGTTTCGGCGGCATACACGACACACTATGAATTACGAAGCAGGCGAAGGAAGAGTCTCGGTCTCGATGTACACGAATGGGTAGGTACGGCGCATTTGGTATCGGATCATCGTTCTAAGTTTTTTCTCGCGCTTCAACGGAGCAAAGGAAAAATACCCAACGTCTTTTTCGGTCCTGGAACTCGCATCGGACAAGTTCAGCGAATGATATTCTGGCGGAGGGGATGGGGCTTTCATGGGATTTGTCACATCTTTGCAGGTGTGGACGAATGTGTATTATGACCGTTTCATTTGTTATTGGCTTTTCCTTGGGCTCTGGTTGGGATGGTCGGGAAAGATGATGTACGAGGATATGGTACAGTGGATGAACACATAAAAAATCCTAGATAGTAAAAAATGGTAAATGCAACGGTTCTACAAATGAAAAGAAGAGTCGTTTGCGTCATCTCTCTCGGAGCGACGGCTTCGAGGGTCTCGATGAGCTCATCGCCGGTGCTGGTGCAAGACTTTAAATTGGCCCTGCATGCAGGGGACGGGCAATCAAACTCGCCTTGTTTCCCCCTTACAATCTGCCAGGCACACAGACTTGTATACAGCCAGCCTCTTCAAAAAAAAAATGCATGACACACACCCTCAGAAGATCAGCACACGCAAGAAAAGGCCCGCTCTGTCGCATTCGTCGCGGCCGCCCTTTTTTACCCCTCACAAAGATTCCTCCCACCGGAACTTACAGGGCCCTCCCTCCTCCAATGACGACACGAGAATCCGAAAAGGTAGGCAGCTCAGCCCGCGCCCTTGGCCCGAAGCGCGCAGCAAAGTAGTAAGATCAATAAACAAAGTGTCTGTCCAAGTGGGTCCTGTGCGTCCGAGAAAGGTAGGTAGGTAGGTAGGAAGCTGCACTCCGTAAGGCGCGACAAGACGACGACGACGACGACGGACAGGTACCCAAGCTGCCGACGGGACCCCCCCCCCC